>NC_048417.1:9197754-9199161 GCF_013103735.1 Etheostoma cragini
TAGCATATCTCCATGAGGGGAGTTTTTGTAACTGACTATTACGCAGAAGTGCTCAATGTAATCCATTTTTTTTTTTTTTGTCTTCTGGTTTCTCTGTTTTGGTTGCGCTTCCCCGATTTTGCAGAAATTTAGGGGGGTGTATGTAACGGGATGTAAATAGGTTTAAATTCCTGCATAAATGGGAACAGCGCCGTCTGCTGGTGTCACCCTATCAATGCGCTGCAGGGTTAAATTCAGTGAATTATGGTTAATCCACAGCAGAACTCTCGACAACTGCTGTGGTAAGTTGCATGTTAATGTCGCAGAGACAACGTTAGTTAAAATGTCTTAATAGCCCACCATACATTGTTTAATTTTACTGTCTTATTGTTGTAATGTAGTTTCACAATGAATGCCGTTAGTTTGACGTCGTGTGAAGCATTAATTTTGAACTTAGCGCCAAATGTTAAACTAGCTAACGTTATATAGCTTCTGACGCTATCCTTCCGGCTAACTCACTGTGTGTGTATAGGGTTTGTGTCTCTGTCTCCGTGGTGTCGACGTGCTCGCCCTGATTCAAGCTGATTTCCCTGTATGCAGATGCAGACGCAGCCTCACGTTCACAACTCAGCGAGACTGGCTGTAGAGGACCGTCACAGTGGTCCCACAACCGTCACATTGGTGCCGTGACTGCCGTTAAGTGAGTGGAAGTCTGCCTGCCGTCGTCGGACCGCGGTGGCTTTGTTTGGACATCGTGGACTGTGGTCTCCTGTAGGACATCTCTCAGCGTTATCCTTTACACGTTGGAAAGGACTCTAGCTCTGCTCTGGTTTTGTTTTTATTTTGGGTCAGTTTGTTCTGCTCTTGTTAGACTGTAGTCATAATGAGCAATAGTACACTTGATTCGCCAGCTCGTACTCCAGCTTCTGTTGGTAGGGGGAGGGGTGTAACGAATGCCGTTAGTTTGACGTCGTGTGAAGCATTCATTTTGAACTTAGCGCCAAATGTTAAACTAGCTAACGTTATATAGCTTCTGACGCTATCCTTCCGGCTAACTCACTGTGTGTGTATAGGGTTTGTGTCTCTGTCTCCGTGGTGTCGACGTGCTCGCCCTGATTCAAGCTGATTTCCCTGTATGCAGGTAACTGTTATTTAATCTAATGCTGACTTTTATACGTAAAATAATGTTCAGTAATGTTAAATGAAAATGTATAATGTTAATGTAGGCGCTGTATTCTGGTGTTGGAGATGCTGTAGCCTACTGTTTAAAATATTGTACTTGCATACAATAGAAATGCCTTTTGGGAGTTTAGGATTCTATTTAATTTTCGATTACTGTGAAATAGAAAAAAAAACTTTATAAACCATTTTTGTTATAATTCTTGTAAAAGAAATTCCACTATACGATCACAGACATTTAATAATAAA
>NC_048417.1:9199261-9212493 GCF_013103735.1 Etheostoma cragini
TGCAGACGCAGCCTCACGTTCACAACTCAGCGAGACTGGCTGTAGAGGACCGTCACAGTGGTCCCACAACCGTCACACGTGCACCATACTCTAGGACAAACTAAAATGCACGCATTTAATTGTTAATGACTAGTTTTCATCTCCAGAAAATAGAGATTTCGTTCTTGTTGTAGGTTCTGATTACCTCAACATTATTGTCGAGGTTGCCCACTTCTACATCTCTCTACGAGCCCCGGACGGCACAACATGCGAGTCCCAGCAGTCTGAGGTCAAGTGCTCAGGGGTCACGTGAAAATAGTTTTTATCACAGTTCATTCCCATAATCCTCTTTGAAATGTCACACACAACTATGATCAGACGGAATGTGAGCTGTCGTAGCCATAACGTAAAGCTGGCAGTGGTGTGAAATGACAGAGGCCTAAGAAGACGGTGAATACTTAGCAAAGAAACATGAAGTTTTTATCATTCTGTATCACAATAACTCGAGGGGCTACTTGCAACAACTCTGAAAATAAGCGTCTATTTGGTTTAGCTGAGAGTGTTTTTTGAGAGCCAACTTTGTGGTTCTTAAATCCCAAGTAAATCCTGTTCCGTCAGTTTCAGTTGTAGCTTGAAGTGAAGCCACCCAGAGAAACCTCAGCTGAAAACAATCGAGCTAAAGTGCTGAAGTCACTATGGTCGGCCGAGGATCAAAGGCCGCCTTTCATTCCAGTTTATTTGGGCTAGACTCGAGTTTGCTTTGTTGGCTAATGCTCATAAATGTATCTGGCGTCATCAGCAGTGTAAAATTATATTAAAACTAACATTTCCAGTCTGGGTCAACACTTTATTTTTTTATTTTTTTGTCGTAGTGGAGATGGAAAGTGTCAAGAATTTAAACTTTGAAACAATTGAGGAAATAAAATAAAAATAAAAAACTTTAAGTTCACATTCTGTTCAGCCATTTATGTTACACTCATTAGCAGTTTATTTTCAGATCAGGCATTTGGCTTTCTTATCTAATAAAAACACTGTATTTTCTGTCTTATTGCAGTGTAATGTCCCATCAATTTGGGGCAATTACTAAATCTATCAGCTCCATCTACAAATACCGGGACTTAAAACCTTGTCTTAAAATAAATAATACAATGGGAATTCAAGAATAATAAAGGTTAAACTCGGCATATTTTGCTGTCTTGCATCAACATCCAACACAGCAATTCATTGCATATGCACATACACAGTTATTCTACTTTTGTCGTAAGTAACTTAAACAACAAATGTAGTAAAATATGTGGGATATTTGCATGGCGGCTTGTGTTTAAGTTGTTTTGAGCAAAATGTTTTGGTTTGTGTTTTAAGTTTCTGGTTATCTCTGGTTAGAGTGGGTTTTTCGGTTGTGGAGTGCCGTTGCAGCTCCATCCAGTGGGCTCAGAGTATTTGTGACCGGAGCATTTCCTTGTTTTCCTCTTGTATCACTCTCTCTCTCTGCTGGCAGGATGCATTCAGGTGTCGGCAACAGCGAATCAGAGTAAAGACATGTGTCACATGGCAGCTGAGTCCAAGTTTATCCTCAGTTCAATCATAGTGAAAATAACCAAACAATCTTCTATAAATGATTAATATTATGAATTTATTTAGGTAATGTTTTCCAGTCACAGAATTTGTTTTGACTAAAGACACATTTACCTAACAAATTTATAGATTTCATGGAAGACTTTTTGGAAAAGCACAGGTGTAAATGATATAATGAATGATGGCTGAATCCTTTTAAGCTGCTTCAGTTACAGTGTCGTTGTGTTGTGCACGCTGACTCACTGTCATGGCTTACTGGGACACTTCACTACACACTATAGAACAAAGCCATTGTTAAATTAATTAATAACACATGCGCTTTTCCTATGACAAGTCTATTTGTCTGCTTTGAAAAAGGTCTGTTGAAATGACTTCAGATTCTTGTTTTAAGATTATTTTTTGGGCATTTTTAGGCCTTATTGACATGAAGGGGGGAGAGAGAGAGAGAGGGGAGGAATGACAGGCAGTTGAACCCAGGCTTGCTGCGTCAAGGAGTTAACCTCTATGTATGGACGCTTATGAATTCAGATCCTTGAGGTCCCATTTTAAAAATGATAATAACAAAATCCAATCCCCAAAACTGAAACTAAAAAATTCATAATTTTGCAATTTAAAATAGTTTTCCTTAAAATAAAAGATATCATGAGCCGACAACTAACTTCATCACATAATTCAAAATACAAAATGTACATGTTGCTTTGTACAACTAGCGTTAATACTAATTATACAGATAATGTGGTGCAATGTGACTGTTTGAGTTTTTTCCGGACTAAACTAGTGGACACCCTCTGCTTCCCTCTAGCACTTTGTAGGACTCTGAATAAAACAAACAAATGCCTCTTTAATTAGCTGGAACAAATTATAAAGGATAAATAAAGTAGCTTGTGTCCCAGCAAGCATTGCCATACTGCTTGATTAGCCTTTATTTCAAAATGGAATCCAATCTCTTTCTGATGGTACACACATGAATAGGTTCTTCCAGAAGTTAAAAGAAAACAAACTTGCACAACAATGAATGATGATAATCTTTGTGAAGAATGTAAAATGCAAATTTCACTATACATAGTTGTGGTTGAAAATAACTTTGTGTTTGTCGATGGACCGGCTTCAGAAATCTTGATGGCATTAGACGTCACAGTCTTGGCTCTTGCAGTCCCTGACAACACATTAACTCTACTGTCAAGTGACTTTTCTTTCAAAATTAAACTGCTACTTTTTTACAGAAAAAACATCCCTGATAAATGATAAATCTCCCCCCCACTGCAACATGATGAATATGGCACAAATAAACATTCAGAAGCAGTTTAAAACCATAATTCATTTTGAAATGTCCTCCATTGAAGTGCTGAGTAACAAACACTTCACTTAGAGCTGTTTTCAAAAATGTGTTTCTTAAACGTCAAAGTCAAAGTATTCTTCAAATTGTTTTTTTTAATTACACAACTTCAAAACAGAATTTAGACAACAAATTCACCCAAAGTAAAATAATCTTTGCATATTAATATGATCAATAATCCTAACCAAACAGAAGTTTTATTTCTAGCCGGGCTGCCTGATTATCTGAACTTCACTTCACTGCAGACAATACACTCTGTTCTTGAGAACTTAATCAATACTGTTTGGCTTGTATGCAAAAGACAGTTTAGGTTATGTTAATGTTTTACAAAAAATAATCTAACCGGCAAAGCAAACATGATTAAGTTGAGGAATTGCAACAGATGTCAACAGTAAATGTTTGCAAACCATCCCAACAGACCATCAGAGTAAATTCCAAGACTATTAGCTTTAGTTAGCTCAGATTGCCAGATCTCACATTACATTCCTCATCCAAGTGTGTGTTGTCCAGTTGTTAAGAAGCAGGTGGTCTGAAGTGAAGTTTTGATTGCATTTTTCACAGTTAGTGAATTGAAAATTGGTGAAGTTAGCCTATAAACACGCTGTTACTGAGGCAAAATGAAAACAAGTAAAACACTTTATTTATGTTGGCTTTCTTATAGGATGATTTCTCTAAAGTTGCTCCAAACATTTGTAAGACTGGTGCAGGGTACCTTTCCACATCTTTATGTTCTGGCTTATTATCACACTCAGTCACCCAGAGTGGTTTATGTCAATCTAGACTTAGGCGGAGCAAAGGTCACCAACATGATTTCTCCTTTCAATGCTCCTCTTGCAGATTGTTCACAAGCTTTTTGGTTTTGATGCGGCTCAGCAAAACATCTGTTTGACATACAATTAGCTGGCAGGTTAGAGCTCAGGGAGGAAGACTTTGCACATTGTTAAAAGATTCCCCGACTGACAGAGAGGCCATCTTGGGCTGGAAGCATGAGTCTAGTTTGTGTGATGTTACAGAATGAATGAATGAGAAGATACAGGTTTTTTATATTTCCCATATAGTGAACATTATTATATTTCAATGTGTTTAGAAATAAGTACATTTGCAAAAACAAAGTTTGGGATTGTTCCATCTAATGATGGTGTTGCATAAAACATCCAGATGTTGTTATATGAACCTCAGTCTCATCATTACTTTTGACTGTGATATTATGCACTTTTTCTTTGCATAATCAAAGTCTTCAGATACACAGCAGTGATCTAATTTCATCTAATCCAACCCTGTATCCTTGAAATAATCTTCTTTGACAACTATTACTGCAATTTGCAACAGTGAATATGTTCTGAAGAAAACGTGATGCCGCATTTCTTTTGCACATCAACATATTGAGAACATGTCTGGCAAGTTACACATTGTTGTTGCTGAACGTATTAGTGAAATGTTCAACGACAACATGCTTCATTGCAGAAACATCAGTTTCCACGTTAATGTTAAGGCTCTGAGTTAAGATTTGGGAAAGATGGTAAACTTGTTTTAATACAGCAAAGACTCTGCTGTGACATGAAGCATAAAATAATATGTAATACAGTAAACACATTGACATTTAACCCAAACCTCAATTTTTCCCTTTACCTTAACCAAGTGCTTTTGTTGCCTTAACCTAACCACATGCAATAATTAGAATGTAAAGTCCAGGCAGCGATTATTTACTCACCACAACGTAACTGGGAAAACAAATTAGTAGTGTAGTATATAAATGTAATTTTTAGGGGACAGGTTTTCTCCTCTCGTCTCATCTCATGCTACAAGCCATCCCATAATGCATCTCATCTCAGTAAACAGATAAAAAGACAAACCTGAGATGCTGTGCGTCCTCTGCAGAATTGCTGGGAGGAGAGTTTAGAAGGGGCCTTGCAGATTCAGGGCAATCAGACAGAGGGTAAATGTTAGTGAAAAAGCAAACAGCCCACCACTGCAATTTGTGCTGGAAGCCATGTTTGAGCAATTGCTGCGACGCTTTACTCTTCTCTGTTTACCCGGCAAACAAGGAACACTTCAGGGAAAACAGTTATCATTATCATTGTCATTTCGGGTGTGAGGGTCAAATGCATTTAGATGCAAATGAAAACAACTTCCAGTTTTGGAGTCTTGCAAATGAAACGGAAAATGCAAATACAGTGCAGAAAACATTTTTACTGTGATCACAACGATCATGATCATGATCATTGAGAGCATGTTTGGGAAACTTAGTGCCATTTTTGGCTTCTCAGACTAAATAGGGATCTTATGAACAAGAGAAGGTTGACTTTGATTTTATGTTGCTTGTTCAATGAAACAATTCCAGCGTAGAACCGTAAGCAGAACTGGGCTAGAATAAAGATGAAACAAAACCAAGTGTATTTTCCCTACCTATAGCATGAGTCATTTTGCATGAGTCCAGCGCTACAAATCCCCAAAGAGATTTAAGTGTGGATGAACAGATTAAGCTTTTGAGTCTCTGGTCTAAAACCTTACTTTCCAAGGCCAAAAGGTCAAACCTGACAGAGTGAATTCAGATTTGTATCCTCAGGGAACATTTTGGTTGTAGGAAATGTGATTTACATAAAATACGGTCAGCAGTTCTGTGTGTGCAGTAATGAAAAATCACCAAAGCTTTCAGGACTGTGCATCAGCCTAATGGGAATGGGTATTAATATCTAAAACTATGGCTAAGACCTAAAAAAGACACACAACTAAAACGACAGCCTTTCCAGCAATCGTGCCCATGACAGAAAGTGCTGAAATTTAGAAAGCTATGTCAATAGTCTGGCAGTAATACATTCAAAGGTGGCCAAATATTGTCTGTAAAGAGGGCCTCACTAACAGAATCAACTGTATCGCCTTACAAAATGTGACCTTGTGAGTGACTGGCTTAACAATTTTTCCTAATGTTTAACGGACGTTCAGCTGCAACGTAACTCAAAATGCGCCAAATAAATATTTATTAAGAGACTGTAGAGAAATGGTTTGGGTGGGGAGGGGCCGAGCCTAATGGTTCCCTTTTAAAAGAAACCAGACTCTTGACAGCATTATTACTTACTCCCTTGTAACACCCTCTCCTGATATTTCAATAAAAAACAATACGACACCAATAAAATGTTGCCTCTCAGTTTACCTTTAATAATTTAAAGTGAACATGGTGTCCTCCAGTTTAAACCTTAACATGTTAAAGGAATTATAATTTTCACATAGTCGCAAAACTGCACAATAGAAGTGGAGCTAGCATTTGACCAAATTGCGGCAAACATGTAAGAAAATGATTTGACTAAAGTAATATACACAACATTGTACTTTCACTGTACTTTAGTAAACATACTGCACTTAGTTACTTTCCACAACAAATGAAAAAGGGATTTGCTCTCTGAAAATGTGGCATTCAATCAGATCACACAACTGTACAGTATGTGTACTGTATGCTAACTTGTCAATGAAAGTATGTGATGTTTTCTGTACTTAAGTATCAAAAGTAATTTTCTGATATTAAAAATACTTAATTATTAGAAGTAAAAGTAAAAGTAAAAAAAAAAAACTTTGATTGTGGACTCCATGGCCAAAGTTGTGTAACATTATCTTCATCACCACTGTTGTTGGGGTGGTCAATGTCTGTTACCATGGCAGCAGAGCCTGCACCGGGTTCTTCCACGAAACTATCAGTCATTATGCTTCATCTTTAGGTTTGGCCCACGTATATTTTTTTTGTGTCTAGGAGCAATGATTCGCCAAACCTGCTTTTTTCCAGTGTAATACATTTCTTTTGATTTTATTTTGTAGTAACAATTAAATATGATACTTAAGGGAAATGTAGTGGAGTAAAAGTAAAAGTTTCCTGAAAAATGAATAACGAAGTAAAGTACAGAGATGGGAAAATTCTACTCAAGTACAGTAAGTAAATATTTGTACTTTATAAATGTGGTTTGAGAAAACGTACTGCTTTTGTCACTTCAGTAGAGATTCATCAGGATCAGCAATAACATGAGACGGCGTTATGCAACTGGTACAATAAGCCAACACAATGTGTAGCAAATTAATCAGACTTGGCCCTGGGCATGCTCTGGAAAAATGATCTCATTTGACCAGACGGGTCGGGGCTCCTCTCTAATTATATCAGATTGTAACACCATGACTCCTCATCTTTGTTGTGGTTATTAGGAAAATAAAAACAGCAACAACTGTCAAACATTAAACCAGTGAATGCACTTCTGAAATCTTAGTGCAGGACTGCTTCAGTGTTTGTTCAGCAACCAATTTCTTATTTCTCGAATCATGAATTATGCATAATTTCACTTCCTTAATAGAAAACAGATGGATAGCAAAATTAACTTGGATCATTCGCGCTCAAATAAGGATTTCATGCAAATCGAGATGCCTTCAGGTGTATGTTTACAAAACTGACAATGAAATAGAAAGATTACCCTGATTTTTGATTTCACATACAGGACATGCTGAGATGGTCTTGCACATTAAAAGTTAAATCCTATACACAGTTTTCTTATTAAAAAAATCAATAAATATACATTTGAATACAACAATCCTGTGTATGTATATCAAACACTTTTTCATGACCTTGCGGAGGAATCAGAGCCTTTAACTCAGTGCTAGTCTTACCTTCAGTCTACTTTTGAGCGCACTGCATGTGGCATTTTGAGATAAACATGAATATGAATTGGACAAAATGCATTCAATAAAATTCAACAATTCCCATGAGAGTCCACTGGGGTCATCTCCGGCCATGTAAAATAACAATATGCCATATACACATATCTGATCTTTCACCCTGCAAGGATTTTACTGGCAAAGGGCAATGCCTTAAGGAGGGCACCCAGACTTCCAGAACATACTCTCAGCACAATGGGTTTCTTATTGCTCACCCTTGAGGTGAGGAATAGGAGAATATTTCATATGATAAAGGCAAATGGGTCTATAAATTGCCTGAGGAAAGCTAGCTTTCCTGATTACTGCTCATCTCACTGTTTCCCAGATGTTGTATACTCTTCTGACTAGTAATCAATAGCTACACATGCCGCCTCTCAGCCAGCACTGTTTTTTTGATAGTACGCCTAAGGAGTAGTTGTCAGTCAATGGCAGCCTTATAAATAGATTCAGGCTGCATGTGGACAGATAGATGCTTTCCTTGTCAATTGTGTAATGCCAAAGTCCAAACAGTCAGCTTTTGTTTTTTCACAAGAGGCATTTTGTATTGTGGATGTTGTAGAATTCTGCAATCTAAGGCACTGTCTGAGGAAACCTTTCTGCAAAAATGATAACATGTAAAAAAGCTGATTTCGAAAAATAAATTTAAAAAAGAAATCTGTATCATTTTCTAGTTGCCCTTATAAAGGTCCATACATTTTAACTAATGGCTCAATGCTGTATTCATGTGGTGTCGGAATAATCGGATGAATGAGTCTCCAACTGGGAAAATTCACATCAAGTCAAGTCGGAACAACTCTGAAAGCACATTGTTGGTACACGACTTTCTGAGTTAAAGACCTTTTACACAGAAACATGGTAGCGGAAAGTAAATGTTGGGATGATTGCAAGAAACTCTTATTTTTTTACATATTGCATAATTTGTTCTATGGTTCTAGGTAGTAACTGTTAGTTGCTTTCCACCTAGAGTGACCTAGATTAGTTAGAAAAGTTACTCAATCCCTGACAACAAGTCAGGTAAAGCAACATTTTAGTGGTTTTAGGTAATGTACTGGTGACCCAACAACTCTGGGGCAATGTCACTAAAGTTTTAAATTCAAAATAAATTCTGAAAACAGATTTTAACATGTTTAAACACTGATCAATAAAGGACAACACATCTTCAGCATCCATGTTGTTTGCACATTACCACTTAGAGCTCATGATCACACAGGAGTCAGAAGAATGACTTCCCACATAAGTAATGGTTTGGCCATTACAAAGCCATTATAACATCATGTAAACCCCCATTTTAAATTGGACCTTATCATTACAAAGTGGTACTATTAAATCAGTTAATAGCATACAGTATAACCCACACAGTGGAAAACATAAACCCATCTGTCAGCTTTAAAAAAAAGAAAACGTAGTAGGTGTTTAAAGGCATTTACATGGACACCCTCAACTGCAGACACGGCAATGATGATTATCCACTAGTGAAAGATACATCAGTAAATCCAGCAAGGCTGCTGTTTGCTTTGAAGGGAACAGAGTACCTAATTACCCTTATTTACAGGATGCTTCTGAGTAAAGCATCATGTTATCTTGCTGTGACAGATTAACTTGCCTAATAAAGATGATCATTAGGATTTTCACTTCTCCAGCTATGCTTCATGGATATTACTGCTTTCTGCTGGCAGTCAGATACGCACAAAAATACATCTTTGAAGTGAAGGGCAGAGAACCCTATCGTGAGTTATTATGGATGTGTTGTGGGAATTTATAGAGTGTTATTGACACCTGCAAACCCGCAGGGATGACGCACACACACATTAACACACTAACACAAATGAATGTTGTCTAAAATTGCCCTCAGAAAGAACTAAGAGTGTTTTATTTTTGCCCAGCTGAGCTTGATAACAGTTTCTATCTGCAGAGCAAATAAACGTCGCAGGTACATAATGTGGGACACGCTGATGAAAAAGAATCGGTCCTGTTAAGTTACTGTTCTGTCTGTCCCTACAGGCATGCTTATGCTATATTGATGAGCAAATTAACAGGGTTGGATTTGACTTAAGAAGCTTCTATTAGATGAAGCTGTGAAAAATGAATTAAATTGGGATTTGAATAGCACAACCCACACTAGATGAATTTCAATGGGAGGTAGAAAATTGGCTCACGCTAAATTGAGGTGTGCTTGTTATGATGAATGCTCAGCGGCATATCAGTTTGGATTGAATTTATCAACACACCTAATGCTTATACATAAACTCAGAGGAAATACACAACCCCTCTGTAGAAACCAAAGCTTATCAAATGTGTACATTCAATTATACATACAACACTACTTTGAATTCTTTGACTGAACCTGTTATGTTTGGTTGCTAAACTTGACGAACTCTTCCTCCTCTCTATTGTTATTCTGAGACCCAATTAGATGTACATATCCCACACAATTCTGCGGTTGGAGGCCAGAGTGCGTCTGTTTGTCCAAAGGGAAGAAGCGTGGGAGAAACACATAGTGGTTTTACCCGCCAACACGCTGCACTGGGCATAGTGCAATATCAACACAAGCACTAACTAATAACACTGGCTGCAGGTATGTCTCCCAACATCAGAGGGAGATGAGTGCAAAGGTTGTTTCATCTTTTATAGATCCTGTTTGAAACCAGCAATTGCCTCAAAGAAAGACCGAGTGAAGAAGCAAAGAGTTAGAACCAAAGCCAGCGTGCATGTTTGCATTTCTTTGTGTGGATAAATCATGTATATGTACATTTTGTGTGTACACCATCAGTGTAACTGGCCTGTTTGCAACAATCTGGCCTTGTCTTTGAAATTGTTTATTTAGGCCCATGTCCCTACGGCCAGATAAGCAGGAGGCTGTAGCGTTCCCTGCGGAGGTCAGCCTTTCTGAAGCCCCCCCACCCCTCTTCATTTGCGATTGCCCCATGCGATAACACCCAGCAGGCCTGAGAACAGAGGCCTAATGTTCTGGATGGATGGTGTCATGAAAGAAGACAATTATCAGGCAGTGAGTGAGGTCTCCCAGGGTTATGGTTTTAGTCAGATCATTTATTTTATGTAGTTTTTGAAGCAGAAGCTTTAAAGTTTAACAGCCCTAGGGTTCCTTTTTGTTATTTTTTGTGAGCCCAGGCTCTGTATGTTTGTGCGAGGGTGTATTGCGGGGAATAGGTTTTTGATGATCTAATTGGCTATTATTGGATGTTTTTGGTCAATAATGTTTAGCTTTTTTGTTTTTTGTTTTAAGGTGTAGCACTTCACACAAGCCCTTTCTACACCCTTCAGCATGTTGGCTTCAGCAGCTGCTGCATACATTCACTAGAGAAATAGAAATGGATAGAAAGTAAGAATTAGAAAGAGGGGGATGGTTTGCCTAGAATTACAACTTGTTTTGCAATTTGTTTTTAGAAATTTTCGTTTGGATTCTGTAGATTTACACTCAGTCAAACGCCCAAGTTTGGAAACGCCTTGTGGTGTGCTTAAGGCCATGAGTTAAACTGCTGGGTGCCACAGAGTAGCTCAAGCTACATTAGGGTGGTTATACTGTACTAATCGCAGCATTGTAACAATCATAATTACTCATGCTCATTACAGTATTTATCAACAAGCTTATTTCTGTGAAGATCAGACTACATATTTTACCACATTATTTTACTGGAGATTTATGCAGTGTTTGATTTCTGCAGAACCAGTTGTGCCATATTACAACAGCTCTTTATGCATGGCCAATAATACTCCTTCCTGTGCAATCAGTCTCACTACTTTCCCAGTGAGCGGCCCCACGTCTCCTGCAATTACATCCTCTCTCAAATGCGGCCAGCCTGAGTAATTTGCGTGAAGATTCGCCAAATTAAGAAATATAATGGGCAAGAATCCGGTAAGTTCTCCTGGTTATTGAATACAGCAGTGCCAAAAGCGATGCTCCCTTTGTACCCTATTGTTTCTTGTGGGTAATCACATTTACCAAGTCCCTATACCCTGTGAGCTCGAGCCTCTTCCGAATGGAAAACAAAGGCGGTCATGACAGACTGTAATATTAATCTGATTGAGTTAACCGTGTCTCAGGGGCTCCTCCAGCCTGACTTCTCAACTACCTGTGGCTGTGTTTTAATCTGATTGCACTAATAGCATATTCAAAATCAGGACCTTGCCACCTTCCCCCACTGTTACACATAACATCTAATAGAACATCCTGTATTTCACATGAACACACAAATTTGTAAATAATTACTATCACATGCGGGGGAAATAATAGGTGGCCCCAATTCAAATTCCCTAGCTCGAGGCAGTGTGGTAATCATGGAGGAGAATGGGGAAGGGAGGATAGGGGATCTGGTAAGGAGAGAAAGGAAGGTAATCTCGTTTTATAACAACCACAGAGTCTGACAGTTTGATAAGAAAAAGAGTTCAGAGTAAATAATGAGCAACTTTGTACAGAGCACTTATGACTTTATGTGTTACATCATTTGTCAGTAACAACTGTGTGTTGTTGCTTTGAAACGCCTGTTACCTATAGTTAAAACAAAATTTGCACAATCTAATGGATTCATTGTTCGTTTATGGACGGCTCCTCACAAATAGCCGGGTATATTTCAGTGGCTACAGGCATATATTTGTTACTTAAAAGCAAACCACACACACATTCGGGGATGTTGTAGATGGATTGGATGTGTTATCTGCCTATTAGCACAACAGCCCATTATCAATGTGCCAAGGTTACTGCGATAGCTGTAAAGCAATGAAGACAACCTGATTCTAGCCACAGCTGAGTAGGAGTTCAATAGCTGCTTGCGTCCTATCACTTTCAAATGAGCACCACAAATCACTTCAGCGGGATGCCTGCACCAGTAATGTGGCCATAAGCATATGAAAATATGGAGACCATCCAATTTAGTGCAAGCAAACAGAAGGAAGAAACCCGCAGTGTGCTGAGTGATTGTTAGATGGCTACTGTGTGCCTACATACAGTATGTGTGTGTATGACTCTATATGAGCATGTCTTGTAATGTGGTTGTTAATAATAGCAGGACAACATGTGACTGCATGTAAACAACATTTTTTGAATCACCAGAAAGCAGACAGCATTTGTTGCATTAATAAGCCTATCTGTTTCTCCCTGGGAAGAATCACTGCATAACAAGAAGACCAGGGGAAAAGTTGGGCTTGTTCGGTGTCTGTGTTCATCTGTGATTTGTTTTTGTGGGGAAACAGGCATGTTCGCTTGTGATGGTTGCTTGTGTGTGTGTGTGTGTGTGTGTGTGTGTGTGTGTGTGAATATGCAACACAGATTTTGTGCAAACCAGTCCGATTGTCACAAGGGTGTTTTGTGTGCACTTTGTTCTCCACACTGATCCTGTCCCTGGCAGAAAATAATTACAGTCTGTTTGCCGCTACGACGACGGAAGGACAACACAGAAACCATCCTCATTTTACTGCTTCAGAGGACGTCACATCGCCCAGGAAGAAGAGGAAGAGAGGGGGTGAGGGAGAGAGAGACAAAAGAGAGAGATGAGACCATTAGATGAGAATGCTAATTACTCCAACTCATATTGGACGTCTGTCATAACACCCATTTCTCATAATATTTCTAAATGTTGTGTTCTTAACACACTCTTCACATTTGAGAAGATGGAGGTACAATATATATATATATATA
>NC_048417.1:9212570-9235214 GCF_013103735.1 Etheostoma cragini
ATATATATATATATATACTGTATATATATCATAGTTTTTTGTTCCACTACAACTGGAATAATAGAGTTTGCCCAAAATAATAAAAAAAAGGAAATGAGGGGCTAATTTTAAAAAAGAGCAGAAAACAATGTGGTAATAGCAAGCAAAGCCTTCACTGATTTCAAGATAAATCAGACAACACAGTGTTGGAGACAATGCTGCCTCTTTTATAAGGATTTATGACACACTTGCTCGTACACCCACAGACAGTGTCGACCCCCCACTCGATCACTCAACACAAGGATTTACATATTGTACACTCAGACATGCATACACACTCATTAGGAGAGGGGGCTCGTGCATGCTATATGCTAAGATGATGGTAGATGATACCCACCTTCTTGACAAGAGATCTAAGAGAGATTCCTGTGTAAGAGAAAACCGTGTTGAAGGCTCCTAATATCTTTGATAGCATCGTTATGGTAATGATCAGGCATAATGTAAAATTCATGAAGTGTACCTAGTATTTGAGGATTGCCAATGCTTGGTCTGCTGGCAAGGAGGAGAATACAGAAAACATGTTACAGAAGTCGTGCATGCAGATGTTGTTGTGCTTTGCCCTAATTGTTTTTTGACAGTTAAGTGCAGCTAAATTACTTTAATGTGTTGGCATGTGTACACAGGGAGGGAATTGCATCTTATCTTATCTTTCAGCTATTTGGCAGTGTGCTTGTTGGAACAAAACATCCCCTTCCTAATTATTCCAACCATTAGACCTATTAATTTTCCCAGTTAAACAACTCAGACAGACATTGTGTAAAAATACTAACAATAGAAATATTGTGATTTCCCAGTGAACATCTAAGCTTAGCCAAAAAAAAGACAATGCAAAACAATCAGAAGGGGTCTGCAGCGGAAACCTGGTCCATTCTGTCACTTCAAAAAGCCTCAGCATCAACATGTCCATCATTGACAGTTATGAATTTGGACTCTCTCTCTCTCTCTCTCTCTCACTCTCTCTGATAGTCTGTGTATGCACATGTGTGTGTGTGTGTGTGTGCATGTGTGTGTGTGTGTGTCTGTGTGTGTGTGCCTAAGATCTTTCAAACAAATTTCCATCGAGCACTCATCAGTAGGAGGTCCAGGTCCATTGGATATGGCGTAGTCACTCTGAAATCACACAACTAACCAGGACTGTCAGCCAATCATAATGTTTTTGATTTTTCTTGAAATCCTCGCTCAGTTCAGATTAACCTGGACTCTGACACAGCCATAAGAATGGAATGTGATTAGATGGCTGTGGATGTTCACATCTGGGGAACAATTAGCCTGGATGCACGGCCAAGCTGGAGTGAACAAAAGTGACAGTATTGTCAGATTTGACAAGTGACACGAGCTGTTCCAAATTTAGATCCCTTGAAGTTACATGAGGGTGGAATCAGGTTAAAGACATGCAGCGTGAAAAAGGGTCACTTTGTCTTGGGAACCACTGTCACCTGACAAAAGTGTGTAAAAGGTAAAGTTCCAACATTTCTGGATGCAGCTGCATTTGGTTTGGACCGTATGTCAGCAGCTCACTCTGGTTTCATTGAGAGAGCTGCATATGAGACATTTGTAAACCCCAACACCTTGACCACTGGAAGGAATCACAGACTCAGAAGACAAAGCACTACTGAGAAAAAATAGTCTCACACAGTATATAACAGATTTGTTTTCTTGTCCTGAAGGAAATTTGTCTTGGACATGAAAACAGTATCAGCTATTTAAAGAATTAAACACAACACAGTGCATACATACATCCATACATACGTACATCCATACATACATTACTACATTACTACAAACACTATCTTCACCCTAAAAAAGGGGTGTAGATATGTGTGGGGTTTGTGTCAGAAGACCTACACAGAAGAAATTGATGTCTGTTTGTTACTTCTGTTTTTTGCATTAATTTCACATCAGACATAAACACATGCACGCATGCATGCACGCACGCATGCATGCACGCAAACATGCATGCATGTACGCACGGACGCACGCCTTTCGAGGGTTCTTACAGCTCTTACAAAACTATAGTTACATTATGTGAGTATTCATCTGGCAACACCTGCACTGGTGCCTATCAGAAAAGTGCCCCACAAAGATCATATTGTTTCTGTTGAATAGACTAATTCAAAGGCTACACTTTTGACAACTGGCTGCCTGTTATCAAAGCTGTTTTCTGAAAATAAAAGCAAATCATTTCCCTGCAGAAAGTGGACACTGGTGAATTGCCAATGATGAAATGACAAGAATGTCTGTCAATTGGATGTTTGATGCAGGTTCAAACTGAATGAGAGGCCGTGAGCAGTGGAAAGCAAACACTCTTTGAAGTGCATTATTTTATGACACGTTGTATTCATTGGTGGATGTGATTTTGTGAATTAATGACAGATGAAAAAATGTCAGGCTTTTCCTTATAAGCACATCCAGACATTTTTGTAGTAAGAAGGAACATAGTTGACTTCTACACCCTTCTTCATCCACAATGAGTTGAATTAACTGCTCTGTACAGTTGGCAATCCTCCTAGCTCTGATTCAGAAAACCAAGTGATTCATCCTTGCTAATGCCATAGTGAATATTTACATTTTCCTTAAACTTACTTCAGTTAAACATCATATATTAAGAGGCTTGGTGAAAGCAAGATTAAGTAGAAAAAAAGCTCATTAGGACATACAACTGCCCTTGGGATGTAAGGAATTACTCCTTGCTCACCAGTATAAACATAATGACCAGAAAAGAAAACTACAAAAATTTGCTCATTTGTTTTCTTGCAAAGACATTTTATTATTTTTTCTACTTTGGTGTCCAATTTGGAGAAATTGTGGCACAGCACTATCTTCTGTAAGTAGTGAAATATTGTAGTGACAAAACCAAAACTGAATCATTTTAGTTTTATTCTTATTTATGGTACAGATGTGAAAGTGGTATGCATCATCTCATAACTCTTGACAGAAAGCTGAATATTTTCCAAA
Source organism: Etheostoma cragini (assembly GCF_013103735.1). Taxonomy (NCBI): domain Eukaryota; kingdom Metazoa; phylum Chordata; class Actinopteri; order Perciformes; family Percidae; genus Etheostoma; species Etheostoma cragini. The sequence goes on from NC_048417.1 coordinate 9,215,565, forward strand.
TTGTCGTACTACTGCTTTAAATATGAGTGAAAAGAATATTTGAAGCTGCAACACGCAGGTCACACGTCATTGCTCCTTTGCTCTACAAGACTTGTTCTCACCATAACAGCCAGCTCCTTCCCCCTTCTCCCCTCCCCTCCCCTCCTCTCCCCTGTATCAGTTTGACCTATTCGGGCTCAACTGTGTCTGCTCTCACACCTGTACACCATTTTACCCTCTCTGGAAACATGTTGACTGACAGCTGCACATCAAAGATCTGCTCACTCACTCGCTTTCATAGTTTTCATCTGTTATTGGAGTTGTATGGTGGAGAGAGGGAGAGAGAGAGAATGACTCTCAGACAGCCGGTTGTGTTGTGGGGGCCAATTTGGATGATTGGCCTTGAAATGCAAGCTGAAACGGGCTTCCCTGTGTTCCTTTAAAGTGACCCATGCCCGGCAGTGTAATGTAAAATTATCCTCGTTGTGTTTGTGTTGTGTCAGATGTGGTGACTGGCAGAAACTGTTAGTAATTGTCTAAGTACTCCGGTGTGTCAAAGCTGTCCGTCACTCATCCCAGCCCCCTTTTTCCTTAGTTCTGCTTCTTTAGCTTCTCATAATATTTTCACTGAACTGCAGAGGACAAACTACTTTCAGTGATGGAGTTGTCACTTTGGTGCTTTTGCAAGGAAAAATATTTTACCTTGGGAAGAACACACAACCAACTGACATGTGTTCCTGTATTTGGGAGGGAAGAAAATGAGAGAGGCATACTTGTTCATTCTTTTGTTCTTAGATACTTTTACAAATTCACGAATGTGAGCTTTTCTTGTCATAACTCATTGAAGTCGGAGCTAACCTGAACGTGACATTATGAAAATACATTCCTAACTAAATCAACTCTAAAAGAATGGACACGCGTACATACTCTCTTATGTATACACTTAAAATGGAAACTATTGACTGAATACCCAAATACTACAGAAATCATGAAAGACTGTAGCTGTAGAGCTTGGTTTCTCTGCTATTAAACACATTTAAACAGAACATTAGCTGAGCTACGACAACACATAAAAGCTCTGCAGTGTAAAAGCATGAAACTCAGGTGTGTCGAATTATGTCCAAGAAGTACAAGATGTTCTGGTTATTAATCGTGTTAATTTAGTGGTTTGTTCAGGGAGAAAGTTTATTTTAAAGCTGTTATGAAACAACACCACTGTTGTTACCACTTGGACATAGCCATGCAAAGATGATAACTAGCACTGCAGAAACACCATTTAAAAAAACATGATTATTTTTTATTTTGCATGACACATTTCCAAACCTGTGATAATGAATTAAACCAGGTATAAAATATTCAAATTATATTGCTTCTCATTTAACGTTAATTTCTTGATTTTACTCACTTTTTAATTTGATATTTGTTGGCGCTGTGTTGTTTATGACTTTCTCATTCTTTGCACTAAATCAAAGACATAGCATTTTCTTTCTCTCTATAACTATTTTTGTAGATATATTCTCATTGTGTCTTGTAAGGGACTTTTCAGCCACAGAAAGTCTGTACTTACAGTATGTTAGCATAATACGTCTATCACAGTATCACATGTTTGTCATGGTAGGTTTGCGTAGCCAGACCTGCTGTACCACCAGAAATAACATTGTCACCTTTTTTAGTGTAGCCACGTTTACTGTTTACATCATGCAAATCCTGAAGTTCTCTGGTGTGCCCTCTAGTGGAATCATCCAGTAACACACGTCGTACATAGGCAAGTATGTGAACAATTCCGTGACAACGCAGCCATTGTCTATGCAAACGCGTGGTTAGAAAGAAACTATGTCTCTGGTTTAAGTGACTGGACAGTTGATTTGCAACTGGATATTCAGTAACTACATAACAGTTCCCATTCCCAGTAACACTCTGTACTTGGCTTACTTGCTGTCATGGTTTGATTAAAGGTTAATATCAGTTTTTCTTGCCTGAGCGTTCAGTGCTCCAGTGTTAGCTTGTTGGAGAAATGAGAGAAGACAAGAAAGGCACTTCCTGGTACGCCAACGTTGTCACCTGGGCTAACATTGAGCTAGCTGTGGATGGTCAGTAAATACCTCCAAATGTTTCCTGGCTGCCTTTTAAACCATAACAATGTTTTTTTGTTTTTTTTGTCTAAGATGCGGCTTGTCGGTTTGGGGGCTTTGGTGTTTGCCATTTGTAAAGTTATGTAATTATTTTTTGGAATAATAATTAGATTTTTCAAAATGTAATTTCATTATATCATTTATTTTAAACAAACCTGTGTGAAAGCAGAAAAAAGACAACCAATGTATGTGTGAGGTGACAATATGCTATTTAAGATATTGTGAAATATCAATCAGAAATAGAGAAGCAGATGTTTATTTATGTGAAAATGTTGGATTTTATTTGTCCAGTTTATTGCTTCCTAATGCTATCAAATGCCAACATAATTTTTCAAATTTGTGATTTATTGGGCCGTTTGCTCAGATTTTTTTTTAAATCCAGGGCTGGAGAGCCGGAGGACTCAGGATGCAGGGCTGAGGTGAAGTCACGGCATGTTAACCACCCCCCTCTCCCTTCCTGTCCAAACACACCTTCTCTGCCTTCCTCTGGGGAGGAGAAAAATCATTCGTTATTTTAATGGGTGTCAAATATGTTTTCCAAATCTACTAAAAGGTTATCGTTGTTACACACGGACAAGTGCTTATATCTGAATCAATGTTAACTTTGTTACTAAGGAAATTTACTGCCTTCCCAGCCGACCACGGTGCACAAACTTAATCGGCATGTTTTCACAAAGTGCAGCTTGAGGGTGATTTATATGGCTGAGGTGACTGACTGCTCTTTGATAGAGCGGGAGAAAAACACATATCCAAGAGCTGCGATGAAGGCATAAATAACACACACTGTATTTTCATCTGAATGTCTGACACATGAAGATTATGTATTGTTAGTGTTAGAACAGCAGGAGGGGTGGGGAATTAGTGGCGGGTGGTGGCAAATGTGGTAATATGAATGAATGACTTATGACTTTGCAGACAATCTATGGTGGTTAGTGCAGCCAGAAACTTATTTAGCCCACCTCAGACCACATCCTGCCATCTGGTCTCTCCTCACCTGACACTGCAGAGGTCTAGCCCTCCTTACAATAATCACCGTACAATGAAATTAGCGGTAAAAGATTCATAATTTGTTGAAAAAAAGGTGAGAGGACGATAAAGAGAGGGGAAGGAGGAAGGCGAAGAAAGATTGTGAGCACTGCTGTTCCTCTAGTGCCAAGGCGTCACTATTTGTCTTGGGCAAGTTAGCTTTATCTAATAAAGTGTCTTTGTATTAAGATGGATACTTCAAACACTCTTTTGTCTCTATAATCACAGTGGAGGGAGGCAGAACTCACACATTCCTCGCTCAATTTATTATTAATAAGTACATCAGTGGGAGAAAGATATCCCGGGGACCAAAACACCCGCCGTTGCAACATTTATCAAACGTAAAGGAATATCACCATACACAGGATACAGTGGCTCTAATAACAGATAATTGATGAGAAAGGTCTTTGGGTGCACTAAATCACTGTTGATGGTTATCATTATATAACATCATTTCATAGTTTACACCAAATGATGAACTGTTTGTTGAAGGGAAATATTTTGCTGCCTTCTGCATGCAATTAAGTGGTCTGTTTGCGGGAGTGGGGTCATTCTGTGCTCTTCTGATTAAACTGTGGTTAGCGGCATAACTGCGTCCACTCAATACTTCTGTTTTCTCACAAGACCTTAATCTATTGCAACCACAGCAATTACCCTTCTGACAGGATAACAAAACACAAACAACACAATCACAGCCAAAACAAAAAACATAACATCTTCATCTTCTGCGGAATGATGCTTTGAATTATTTGTTTCTTCTTCAGGAGCTGAATGAAATCTCACTTTTAATTTGATGAAAGATGCATAATAAAATACTAAAAACTCAGATGTGCAAAGATAATGTAAGGGTGATGTTTTTGATAATATCCCCACTCACATTTGTGAGTGGTAATGATGCTCTGTTTGGCGAGAACATGACAACAGGAAAGAGCTGTTGCAGATGACAGATGGGACTGGTTGTGTGACTATGATAGAAGGCCACTACCCACCCTGCTGCACAACCTGTGCTCCGGTGTTGGGTTTCCGACGGCCAGTAGCAGCACAGACACATGTAGCTATAGGACCCGTGTCTGAGGGCAGGAATTTAATCAATAAAACTCTCCCCTTGACAAGATATACCATGTTACAGCAGAGACACTGACAGAAAGGGTGAACCATCTGTTCCTTTCTTTGCCACTCTCCCCTGTCACATGTCAATCTGTGCTGCTAATGTTCAATATATTGGGTTATCGTTCATATCGTTTAAACCACCTTCTCTGGCTTTATGTAATGAAGCTGTAACTCAATTGGTTTTGGTTTACTGTCCCCGGTGCCTGCTCTCAAATCAGCTTGCATCTGTCTTCCTTCCCTCAGGGACTAGCATATCGCTGTGGAGCTGTTTTCACTTTTCAGGTGATGCAATACTAAAAGAGCACTCCGTAATGCAACAAATTGCGTGTGGTCCATAAAAAAAATAAAAGCGTCAGTTTAGTTTATTTTAATTTTGTTGTTTCATTTACCTTAGGTACCATCTAATTAACTGCTTTTATACTAAAATGCATTCGATAACTTTTTTTTTTTTTTTTAACAGTATGTTTATTGAAATTTTCTTTTACAAGACAATTCACACAGATACATTAACACTTAGTTCCCACCCCAATACAACCGAACACAACGCTCTCTTCACTTTTAAAAAATAAATTACAAAGACAAGAAACCAAATATACATTACTGTACTTTACACACAAAATTTACATTTTCCAGCAAAACACAATAATGGAAAGGAAAATAAACAATCCAATCTATTAAAGAATAGCCCTACTTCATAGTTACACTTCTTGTAAAAAGTGATCAATATTATTGTTTTTAATGTAGCATTCGATAACTTTTTGACTGGAAATGTATTGTTTCTCGTTTGTTTTGGATGATTCACAACTGTGTTTCTAGTCTGTGTAGTGAGGAGGCTGGGGAGGATGGATTCAAACAAACAAGGGACTTTTGCCCAGGAGGCCGCACTTTGTGTCCAGTGTAAAACCACTAGTCAACACTGACTTCATTTAAATTAAAGGAGAATTCGGGTCAGTAGCTCTGTTGTTTGGAAATTTGGAGTGCTGTCAGTAGAGAGAAAAATGAAAACAATTGGGGCTGCCTACACCGTGTTATCCCCATGCTAGAATTAGCACTCAACAGGCTCAAACAGGGCAAGTTTTAAATGTGTTTTTTGCCTCGAAACGTATGGAAAATGTCATTAAAAGTGCCTAACCATGTGCAGTGATTCCTTCCGAGGGAACACAGTGAATCTGACTGCAGTAGATGTTAAACCCCTTTCAGACCTAAGGCCATTTTTACAGTTTATTGTCCGTCTGGATTTATTTTATAAAAAAGCTTGTAAAACATCAACCCTGTTGTCTACAGTCAAGATATGAACATCAATTTTTTTAAGGACAAACTGTGTTATTAGAATAAATTGGGTTGCAGTGAGGTCACTTGCATGCTAAAAATGGTTGTAGGGCCATAAAGACAAATAAATTAATAAAACGGAACATGAATCTTCCAGATATGTATTGATATCACAGACAGAGCAGTAAAAACTAAGCCATTATTCTCTCTAAAACACTTCTCATATGTCTTGGGAGTCACACTGTGAAGAAATAATCATTATAACTGATACAGTTGACAAAATACATACATTTGTTCAAAAAATATTAAAGACGCTTTTGCTCTCATGACATTTACTTATGCCAATAATAACATAATAATGTCAGCTAGCGGCAGAAATGAGCCAGAAATTTAAAGCCCAACGACCCCTAAAGAGGCTGGCAGTTCCAGGCTCAATAGAAAATCACCTGTAGAGGCTACAAAGACCCGGAAGAGACCTCCGTAACCGCTAACTCATAACCTTTTAGACGCAACCAATGGTAAGCCGCTAGCTTGTAAGGTTGTTGAATTATTAAACTATGAATCGGAGGTGCTGTTTTTACGCGCGGGCAAATCTCGGTCACAGAGGGTTAAAGAAATATATCAATGGTCTGCTAATTCAGCTGTGTATTGTTCCTGTGTTGATATTGCAAGTGCTTCAGGACCGGAAAGCACCAAAAAGACATACAAACATATTTTCAAAAATGAGCATATGCTTATTTTTTTAAAGTAAGTGATGTAGTACAACTAGCAGGAGACAAGTTATAATTCAGATGAGCTTGGAGACACAATCTTAGTTAATCATTAAATAGATAGCCTACACATCTCTTTTCAGTGTAGTTTGTAGATGGTCCCAAACACTCTAAAAGCTGCCTCAACACCCGAACAATACACAGCTGAATTAGCAGAACTTTCATGCATTTCTTTCACATCTATAACAGTCAGATTCACTGTGTTCACGCGGAAAGAACCACTTCACATTGGTAGGCACTTTTATTGGCATTTTGAACATGTGTTGAGGTTAAAAACATGTTTAAAACTTGCCCTGTTCAAGCCTGTCGGGTGCTGACTCTAGCAGAGGGATAACACGGTGTAGGAAGCCCTGATTGATTTCATTTTTTGTGCTACTGACAGCACAACACATTTAAAAAAAAAAAAACAGAGCCACGTGTTCGAATTGACTGGAATTCTCCTTTAAGTACTTTGAATAAAGTAGGCTTCTCAACTTAAAGCACATATGTAACATGCTTAACTTAAGTAATGTAACAAAAGTAGTTATTATAACCGAAAACCATTGATTATTTCCTAAACCAACCAAGTAGTGTTGTTACTTACAACTAAAGAAGTAGTTGTGTTTCAATTCAAATGTTAACCACGTGTTTAAAACTGCGTCCGTTTCACAACGTGTGCCTGTCGCCGGTACAAGGACACCTTGGAACAAACAACAAAATACGTTTAAGTTGCATGTGAGCGTATTCATTTTTTGAAGACTGTTTTTTGGGGTCTTTTTTCCCTTTATTTTAGAGTGACGGTGGATAGATGGGAAAGGTAGGAGAGAGATGGGGGATGACAAGCAGCAAAGGGCAGCAGGTCGGATTTGCTGCAAAGGACTCTGCCTACAGTGACCAGGTGAGCTAGAGGTTGCCCCATGTGAGCATATTTTTAGGAGAAGGGGTTGTACAGACAATAAGTGTTGTGGTTTTGGTGGCAGGTTGAGGATTGAAGCAAAAGTCAATTCAAAGCCAAATTTGAGGATTTGACCTGTAGGGTCTCTGAGGACAGTTTCCCCATAAGAGCCTTTATAGAATCAGTGCTGCTTTTGAGTTGAACACAATAGTCATTTGGCAGGCAACCTCCACCTAAGAATGAACCACCCACATAGAGAGAGCATTAGTCACATCACTACATGATTTGTTGAAGTACATAGTTACATACAGTGTGATTCCTTCTTTACAGGCTGTAAGTAGTTCATTGACATTTCTGAAGTTGTGTGGTTCAGCAGAAAGTGCTGAAAATGAGGAATATTATTCCTGGTTTATAAACTAAAAAGCAGATTCTATAATAATACTGCACTTGAGGGAACATAATTAACTGAATGCAGTCCAGTACACTTTCATCTCCACACAACCTCAGTGTTTCAGCTCATTGGGACAATTTATCACGCAGGGTAAGATAAGATTTTCTAGTGTTTCAGTGGTCGGCATAATTCTGCTCTCATTAGAATATGAATACTTTCCCATCTGTTTGGTGTTAGCTTTCAAACCGCACTTAACTGCAAAGCCACAGCCATGCGAGACATCTACTGTTTAATTAAAAAAAGAAAGGAAAAAGTCAGAATAAAATTATACCGCTATAAAAGAGTTTTGCCAACAAAAACATTATCATTTGACACGCAGCATGTCAAAAGAAAACAGCTTCATATCACAGTAAAGAGAACGGACCTTTGAAGAATAAATGTGTGTGTATGTGTGTGTGTGTCTGTATGTGTGTGTGTGAACCGCTAATTTTAATGCTTCAAAGATCGCTTTTAGGATACCACAAAAGAATAACCTCTGACACCCAAACAAACAAACATAAGCCACATTTAAATAGCACAAGTTGTAAAAGTCTGAAAGCTCACTTCTTTGGTGCCTGCGTGTGTGTTGTACTATATGTGTGTGTCATAAAGAGCAGGGACATGTCTATTATGTGCAGTTTGATTAAAGCATGATGGCTGGTGTCCAATCTGGTTTCCAGGGGAGAACTGTGACAGCAAGCAGCGCGTCTACCTGCTGCCTTCTCTGCGTGTTAGGTGATTTACGGCTGACTCCCTCCGTTTATGTACTGCCTTATTTTCTTTTCTACCCCGCTGAGTGCCAGGTTCAGAACTCCTGAAGAAATATTATGCTTTGCTGACAAAATACAGTGACAGCCATCTCCCAGCCTTAAAAGAGTGCCAGAGTGTTTAACAGTACGAGAGCCTGGGAGACAAGGCAAGGTTGAAGGCATCTGTAAGCATGCGGCCCATTGAAACATCCATTTGATCTAAACCAGCTCTGATTGGGTGGAATGATGTTTATAGCCGAGTTAGAATCTACTTTCAATTAAAAATATGACACAGGGGGAAAGGGGAGGTCTGTAAAACAGACGGTAAAATTTATTGAACAACTTTTACTAGGGTCTTGTCTGAGAAACATGTGGCGCACAAATGAAATGTTTGTTTCGACAGACGGGTTCGCCTGCAGACAAGCAGGTAACTTGACGCCAGGGACTTTTTCATTAACCCCAAGTTCAAAACCCTGCTGCTGTTTCAGGCTTTTGTGGGGAAGCAACAATTTGATGTAAACGGATGAATATAAATATCATTGTTGTTCAAGCGCCGCCATGCTTCCTATTCATTCCAGCCTGTTTTCTCCTTTACAAGAACTACTCTGAGCTGTAATGAGGTGTTGTAGCGTCCCGAGGCGTTATCATTTGCCGCATTATTATTTCAAAAGCTTTGACAACAGTGCCGTCTCTGATGTAATTCTCATGCATATGGAAGTGGTTCCAGTGACTTGATATCCTGGTTTTGAGGAGAAGGCGACCCCTTACTAAATTAAATGAGTGATCACAAACCTAATGAGGCAAAGGAGTGTTTGGAGCAGTTGGGGCCAGGTGTCAGATAGACATGCTGTTGTCTGTAATTAGCCTCTAGCTAAATGAGCATTATTTTATTTAGATTCTAGCCATGAATCCAGCACCAGTTAATGTGAATCTAATGCTTCAAAAAACCATCCCTGCATCTGAGACCAACTAAAAATAAAGATTGTCATTGTATCCTAATCAAATTATAAGACATATTTTGGTTAGGTTGTCAGTTGTCTAACGCTCCTAGTCTCTCTCTCTCTCCCTCTCTTTCTCAGCAGACGAGGCGAAGCAAAGTGAATCCCCTGAGGTCCTCTCATCTCTCTTCAGGAGCTGCCGACTCTCTTCTCTTTATGGCACACCCAGAAGGATTAAGCACAAATGGCATTCACATGATTTCAATAAGCTCAGGGAGATGAAGAACCAGCCATTCAGCACATTAGCTTTTTGCTGTGGAGGACACAAAGCAGACACCAAGCAACTGCAGGAAAAAAAGCAAACCACAATTGTTAATGATCAGAAAAATAGACCAGTTTGGCACTGTTGAAATGGAACTCCACTGGCCCAAAAATGGAGCCCTAAGTGAAGATGTAACCAATAATGGCCCTGATGGGTTAGACGTGAACCTGAGGTGATGCTGTGGCAAACAGGTGAATTCTCTTTGCAAAGCCAGAGACGTGGCCTTTCAAAAAAATGCAATAGAAATTGTTATCTGGAGAAAGTCAACGTACAGTATGTGATAGACATAAGTGTTCTGTTTAAAGGCACAATTCATGATCAGAATGTAAACAAAAGGGTCTCCTCACTACTCAACATTCAAACACATGGTTGGACATTGCCATCACTCCCAAAGTGAATTATAATAACTTTACCCTTTTCTTAACATCATTGATGTTTTCTCATGGTGAAACCCAGCTATAAAACAGGACCATAAATTAAGTTATGATTAATTAAAGCTGCAACAATTGATAGTTTTTATATTTCCAATAGACAAAATTACTATGTGAGATGTGGAAGGGAAAACGCTTAATAGCAATAAATTCCCCAAACCATACAACAATGTCTGTCCTTTATTCCTTCCCTTTAATACAACCCACAGGAGCGTTTCATAAATTTGCAATTTCCCCCCCTATCCCAGAATAGATAGGCGGTGTAGCCTGAACATACAACAATGTGTAGTCACATAAGCTGACATTCCTCCACAGCGCTGCGGATGAAGGTCTGGTTAGTCCCCATGGCATTATGGGATAGAAGAAAAATGTCCTGTGGTCATTAGCATGTCTTTAAACCAATCACAATTGTCACGGGCGGCGCTATGTGCTGCACGGAGTAGACATTTTCCTCAGGAACTCGTGGAGAACAAAACAGAACTAAAATGAGAGTGAACATTGGACTTACATTTGAAAAGTGGCCAGAAGCAGCAGTTTTTATGGTAACCCCCACCCCCTTAACCCCAGACTTGTTATTTATGTCTGTGTTCAAAGATGTTTAACACACATTCCAATGTTGTGGTTCTTCCTTTTATATAATTAATCTAAAAATTAAGTTAAGCTCAAAATAGAAAACCTATCCTTGTCACCTTATAAGAGCAATTCCAACTGATACCTTGTCAATATAGCCTCCCACTTTGCAATCTCTTTTGTTTTTGTTACTCTTGTTCTTGTTTTCTTTTAGCTTGATTTCCTTTCTCGCTGTTGTGTTCTCCTTCTTCAGTGCTTTCTTTCTCCCTTGTGAATGTGACTAATCGTTGCTTGGTGAAGATAGAATGGCACTAGGTCTCCTCCTTCCTTCTTTCCCTCCCTCCCTCCCAAGCCGCCCTCCCTCCTACCCCTCCCACCCTTCCACTCGCTCCACTCCTGCACTGTCAGTAATTTTTCATCGCCCTTGTTGGGGCCGTTTTATGCATTGTTTCCCTGATGCAGTGATTGATGTCAGGGGCTGGTAATCTGCGGGAATGAGAGGCTGGATGGTGGCCGCCGAGTCCCCTCTGTCTCTGACACGTGTTGGCTGAGCAGTGGTGTGCCACGCCGCGCTGGGCCCCCGTTTGGCCGTAGCCACTGCTGAGGCTGCTCACTCCGCTCACTCAGCCAGCCCTCATTTCCATTTCAATCTCAACCTCATGAATGCAAAAACTCTGGCCGAAAATTAATAACACCACGCAGGGGAAAAGTAGGCACAGAGGAGAAGGATCGAAAGACACAGGGAGATGGAGAGGAGAGTATGAAAGAGAATGTAAAGCTGGGGTCTTTTTCACCCCTTTTGTTCCTCGAAAAGTGACCCTTATTTTATTCCCCTCTCTCTTTCACCAGGATCCTCCAATGAATGGCATTACAGACAATGCCATATCCAGAGTGACACAAATTTATTTCGGTTGCAGCGCCATAGTGTATTTCCACAGAACCAGGGGCGATTTGTCTGGGGACAATTTGGTTTCCATAAAGGATTTAAATGGTTTCTGTGGAGACAGTGGGGTGAAATTTAATTTGTTTCTCATTTGCTACAGCAGGTATGAAAAGGAGAAAAATTGGACGGCTGATGGGCTAAAAATTGGTGCTGTCCCTCTGCTGTATCCCCAAAGGACCAAGGCCCTGCATCATATAGATTGAGTTCGACCCCCCCAGCCCTCCCAACCACAAGCCAAGCCAGCACGCACACGCACACGCACACACACACACACACACACACACACACACACACACACACACACACACACACACACACACACACACACACCCACCTGCTTCCAGCCTAGAGAGAGCTGTAACCTTAAACCAACTTAAACAGTAACCTTTGGGGAGGCTGCCAATCACTTCTAAAACAACGTTTCCATCGATTGGCCTGTCTGCGTGATTTATGGCCTCATTTTACACTAATTGAGAATTAGAGGGCGGATTAGTGGGCCTCAACACTTCGGCCTGATATGCACTCTGAGCAGTGTAATCTGTCAAGCCGGGATGTCCAACACTCTCTTACTCACAAAAGAGAGGAGGGAGGAGAAGGAGGGGGGTCCTTTCTAATTGAATTTTCAGATAACACGGAAATTAATTTGACACCAGTGAAATTTGACTACAGCTCTGGTTCTGTGCTCTCTTGCTCCCCCATTGTGAAATGTATGTTTCTTCTCTTTCTTTCCTTCTTTTTCTCTTTCTGGTCTGCTGTGCCAAGCAAACACTATTGATCTAAATCACTTTGACTAGAGGGCCGTCTGAAGCATAGAATCCCTAAATCATATTTGTGCTCATCTTAGGGCAGTTTATTTGCTGCTATCTTCGACCACATAATGAACATTACCTTTCACTTGGTTTGACTGTGTTCAGATTATCATTTTTTCTTTACTTTTTTTTCTGGAGGGGAATCTCCTTTTGCCAAGGCAGGCGAATGAATGCAGGCGAATGCCCAGAGTCAACAGTTGGAATTGAATTAGGGTCCCGGCTCACCAGGTCCATTGTCTGGGTAATTTGTCGTATAAGTGGCAAAATGAAAGCACTCTCCACGGTTCTCCGAGCACCTGCTGTTGTGTCACTCATCACTGCAGATACAGAGAGCGAGAGGGGAAAGAGAGCAAATGTTTCATCAAAGATCACATGCTAAATTTCTTTGCCATAATCAACTCAGATGTCATCACAGTGCTTTTTGTCATGGATTTATAATGATATCAAAATAATCAACAGCTGTAAAGGGGAATCATTTCAGTTTGAAAGATCTGTAATAATGCATGTGTAATATGCATGTTAATGCTTTTCCCACAACATACTGTGCACTCAAAGTCCCATCTTTCATCTTACTGTATCCATGTAAAAAATACTATTATGTGGTGTACTACTAGTATAATCAGGACATTGTACCAAAAAGTGTAGTAAAAGGGTTCCCTAGAATAATTCAACAATAGTTAACATACAGATACATACAACAAAAAAATAAAAAACTATGAAAAAGGGAAAGAAGAAAGCAACAATAGACGAGAAGAGAAAATGAGAAAGGAAGCAGAAGAAAAAGAAGAGTAATTATGCTTTACATATTGCTGTGTGCCTAAAGCCATGAAATCCATCGAATTTTTAAAAATGTTGTTGTTTTGCAGATAAAAACAAGAATGTAGTTAAAAAGCGGAAAACTGTAGGTATGTTCCGTATGTAGTTACTTTTCACAACTGGTGATTTATAGGTAGCGCAAACACATAAATTACCTTTTTAACTCCACAATACGTCAGAAACCTTTTCTTTTTTGTTGCTTAATGTGGGAGTTAAGTTTGCACGAGGGCTCTTTAGCAGGCTAAGAGATGCATTTATCTGCGTAATGAACTTTGGACGCTTGCTAACTTAATCCCAGTAATGCCTGCGAGAGTCAATTAGCGCAACTAGATTCAGTGTGGTATTTATCTGATAAAGCAGACTCCGGCAACTACACACACCAGAACACACACACTGTATTGACCATCTTCATCTTATCTTTTGGCTAATGGGACCATAGGGCCCATCATCAGCTCCACTCTAAAATACAGCGTTAGGTTTTTTGAAAAGCCTGAGGGGAGTTTTGAAATTGAGTAGCTGTTGATTTGCAGCACTAACAAGTCTTTTAAGAGTTGATTTTTCCTCCCCTGATCATTTCAATTTGTGATCCTATGAGCGTGTTAACCTGGATTCCCCTCAATCAATGCTCGTAGGATATTATCAGTGTAGCACACAGGTGACAGCATATTACAAGACCTGTAACAGATACCTCTGGGACCTTCATTTCCCCTATGACAGGGTCTACTATCTGGAGCAGGAGCCTGTATAGAGAATAATAAATGACAGGATGTGATAAGACTAGGCTGTTAGCAGACACGGTCATGGTCTACATTGCCCTTTTTGTCTCTCCAGGGACGAGTGCATGTGCATGTGTCTTTGTGCATGCATGAATGTGTGTGTGCTCCAGCTGTGCTCTCACACAGACCTGCTTAACTTTTGCAACAGCGTCAGTGGTGGCCGTTGTCTTGTAGCAGGCCGCACACAGTGGGTTACAAAGGTGTCTATCTGCCAGCTTTCTCATTTTTTATTCAGACCCACAGGGACGGAGGGCGAGTAGGGTGGGAGGTGGAGGGAGGATTTGGAGAGGAGGAGGGATAACTGAGAGGCTGATGGAGACTAGGTGACAGGTTGGAATGGGCCATCAATAGATCCATCAGGCTGGTAATTTGGAGCGCGCTTAACATACATCAGTGGAGTCGTAGGAGCTGGTATCTGTCTTGTCGTGGAATCACAGTAAATAACAGTTAAAGATGGTGTCAGGGCTGCCCCCCTCAACCCCCGTCCACACAAACACACACACATAACACACAAAAGAGTAGCAGTGGAGCTGGCACAGATGGAAAGGGATTAAAACGTAGATTAACATTATTTACATTCACATGCATCACAGATTGTAGACTCTTTTAAACTTTCAATACTTAATTTTCCTGAAAGAATAAACAGTACATAATTTAATAATAATGAAATAACATGCTTTCATTATTACCATTTACAACACGTGTTTTTGGATCTAAAACAAAAAATAAAACTGTATTATAAATAAATAATTTGTTATTGCAAACACATTTTTTTTTTTACCACATTGCACACCAGTTTGCCATTTTTAAATAAAATGTGATTTAATGTCTTTTTATTACATGAAATAGTAACTTGCACAATAATTTTTTGAGTAACAATCGTGGTAAGTATGATTACAGTCAGTCCTTTTCACTTTAGAAAGCTACATGAAAAAAAAATCTTATGCAAAAGAACAAACCTGCTCATAAGTAAGTTGACAAATAGGCTGGAGCATATTTCATTGACAGACATTCTCTGAGAAAACAAATGCTGCAGGTCCTTTGAAAACTGTGTATAGCACCAGAGGGCAGGCAGATGAGCCTCATCCCTGTGGAAGATGTATCTCTTTTTGTGTAAAGTTGAGTGTGTGTGCGTGTGCGTGTGCGTGTGCGTGTGCGTGTGCGTGTGCGTGTGCGTGTGAGTGTGTGTGTGTGTGTGTGTGTGTGTGTGTGTGTGTGCTAACAGCAGAGCATGTGACTATAAAAGTGAAGCACCTTAGGCTAACTGCTGTTCCTGCCACTCATTCGCCCTACTAACCTTTCAAACACACACCATCCAGTCTTAAAGGTGTCATCTCACATTTGGGGGTAATTCAGTGGGATCATGCAGTGAAGCTTGATGACATTAAAGTGAAAATCATGACACTGATTATTAATATTTGGGTCTATTTCTGATCACTTTTGTTGGCACATTTACACTAGTTATAACTGTTGTCATATACAACCTGCTGGGACTCACTTCCCATGGGCATTATGTTGGAGGTGGAGGCCTTTGCTATCACACATGCAACATCTCACATTATTGAACTTGATAACAAAAACTTTGGACATGCTAGGGAATCCACCAATGTCAATAGGCCAAATGAGTAGAGCCATGCACTGTGTGTTTTAGTATCTTTAGCAGTTTTTTTAAAATTAGATTACGGCATACAACCACCGGAAAGAGAATATGTTTTCAGTACCCTCCTTAATAATTTTGTGTTACAACAGTCACTCCTGTAGTTGGAGCCCAAGTGGACAGGTCCAAATGCAGAAGTAATTTAAATAAAACAGGACACATTGAGATCCCAGGACTCCCAGCAGGTGATGTGACTGCTCACAGCTCAACCAACTTTATATTGTGTATTCATCACAACAATAGAATTTCAGCTGTAATACTTGTACATTTGCTTGTACTCAATGTGAATACACACAGCAACACAAACTAGAATCACTCCGTGACTATGACCTGTTCATCCTTCTTATTGAACTTGTTTGAGTCCTCTTTGCCCCGCTTCAATTAAACCTCAAGGTTCCACGTACACTAACATTGTTACTCTAACGCAATTTGGCCACTGCTTTTAGCTGTAAGTGTGTAGAGCTACCTTAATTAAAATTGTCAGTTAAAATGAAACTACAGCTTGAGTAATAAAATTTAATTGGATCTTGTCACTTCTTATGCTGCCTGTGTTTTGATCCTTGTTGAGTGTTTGCTGCCTCAGCGTCGTACCAAGCTTTATTACAGCATGTGCCCTCGACCTTGCCGGGCCAAATGCACTTAGACCCGGTCGAAGCTGATCATTCTTTGAACCCTGATCATTCATAAAGAAACAGTTCTAATTTGGCATTAGATGATCAGTATTTCTAGATAATGTCTTGAACAATCCTGTCAGATCCTGTACTGGGAGGACTTTTATGTGGAGGAGTTGAAAAGAGGTTACAAAAAAACCATTAAACAACACCTAACGTTACAGGGAAAGTAGAGCTCAGATGTTTTATAATGAAGAATTATAACTGCAGGGATTTAAATGTAAGATGATCTGTCAGTTGACTCTCTGTGAGATGCACTTTGGCTGTGTGTAGGTGGTTAAATCACGCTAACAGAAAGGTTCTACAATATTTTCTTTGTGCAAATCTGGTACATCGTGAAGACGTATTCCAGAAAAAAATGGCTGGTGTTTATATATTGTTTTTTTTTAAGTTAATGTTTGAACTGGAAAAGAGATTCTCTCTTAAATGTTTTAAAACACCAAAGCCACAAGACGTTAGCAAGTTTTCAGGGATAGCGTGTCCAATTGGCATTGGAAAGGAAAGTTTGGGGTTCCCTGCTGGAGCTGCTGCCCCCGCGACCCGATACCGGATAAGCGGATGAAGATGGATGGATGTCCAATTGGCTATTTCCTCTCAAAACTCAATGATTTGATGGGTCATGAAGAAGATAACAACGACTACTGTGCTGATGTCTCCGTACCTTGTGCCTAACACAGATATACAGAAAGCCAAAGGTGGAATAGCTTTCCCAGAGCGTTGGTTTCCTGGCCAGGTATTTGTGTTGCCAGAAGAATGAAAAATCTAAATGAAGTGGTCTGGATGGGCTTGGCAGCATTGGAGTGACCTCTCAACCTCCAGACTTGTGAGAATATGGAGGAATTCAACATGCAGCCATGCTACCTAAGGCTGGAATGGCAAATCTTTATTCACTGAGAGCTGCTTGCTGCTAAAGCACATTCCCTTTCAATCCATTAGAGCTCACCGTCCCCTTCCCCTTCATCACACAGTGCACCCCTTAATTTGACAATGACAAAGAGCCACTTGCAGATTTTAAATTTCATAATTTTAATCTGTCAAGTCTGACATTTAATTAGTGGCTTCCTAACCTGTGTCTGCCTCGCTCTCTGAAGGGCACCGTTTGTTCTGAGAGCGCTGCGCAATCTCTCGGTGGAGGAGAAGAGAGAGTGGATTAATATATATGTACATTACCAGCTGCTGCAAAGACAATACACAGAGAGGCAGGCCATTAGGGCCTAATGCAGACAGATGAGGTTAATAATATTTGGGAAGTGTTGCTCCATTAAACAGAGCACTGATTAAGACCTGAGTGGGATCCCCCTTCATGAGGCGCTGATTGGGACCCGGGTTGCCTTTTGTTCTCCCGTACCCAGAAAGAGGAGAGAGGGATGGAGAAACAGGGGAAGAAAGGACAGGAACAATGTTGGCCGACTTTGTCTGCAACTGACAATAAGGATGGGCTTAATGAAAATCTTTACAAACCTGGATAGGGGTTTATAAAAGTCCAACAGCCATTGATAACTTCATTACAACCACAGAGCAAACAGATGAAAATCTCTCAGGTCTCCCACTGAAGGAAGAGCTCTGTGATTGCTTTTAG
The DNA here is from genome assembly GCF_013103735.1 of Etheostoma cragini. Taxonomy (NCBI): domain Eukaryota; kingdom Metazoa; phylum Chordata; class Actinopteri; order Perciformes; family Percidae; genus Etheostoma; species Etheostoma cragini. The sequence goes on from NC_048417.1 coordinate 9,233,416, forward strand.
TTCAAACTTGATTTCTTTTCTTAGTCACTGCAGACAATGTTACCAGGCTGGCCTCATTAATTTATTTCCATCGTTATATAGCTTGAAGTGGGGAGCCCTAGCCCCAGTTGTAGTTTGAAATTCTTTCCTCCAAAAAAGCAGGTTCTGTGTAACACTATTTCACACAGTCAGCTAGGGTGGAGCAGCTATTGATTTTAAAATCAATAGAAAGTGAAGGCAGATGGGGTGGAAATGGCTTGGAATTGTGCTAACGGGGAAAGTGTCAGGTGCTGCCGGTGTGTGTTTGTGTGTGTGTAGCATATGTTTCTTTGTGTGTGTCAAATGTCAATGTCAAAGTTTTAAGATCATAAACATTTTACTGAGTGACATTTTTAACTGGTTTCTGAAAACTCAACACATTTTTTTATCTATTCAGATTCATCCAGACATTGGGAACTATTTAGCTTTTGAAACATTTTCAATCTTTTCTCAAACAAATGAACAAATCTTTCTGATTACTGCCTAACGTGTTTCTATGGAATTGTCTCTGGCAACAGGCTACTCTTGCACCTCCCAACAGCGCGAGAGAGTGTGGTTTAAAGAGAGAGAGAGAGAGAGAGAGAGAGAGAGAGAGAGAGAGCAACAGAGGAAGGGGGAGTCAGTGGAATGGGGTGATGAGATGGTGGGAGGAGTGAGGATGTCTTTCTGGGGCCCACTAGTGGCTGCTCTGTGCCTCTTCAGCCGCTTTGACTGAGGGATGGAGCAGATGACAGCCACCAGGAGAAAATAAAAAGATTAAAGACTCTGAGAGTGAGAAAGACCGAGAGATAGAGAGAGTCAATCCACATGCTCCCTATGCTCCTGCCCTCACTCTGGACAACTCTCCACAGGGAAGAGAGATGATAGTGGAAAAGAAAGACCCACCTGTTTAATTCCCGTAAATCATGTGTATGTATGTGTGCATGCATGTGTGTGTGTGTGTGTGTGTGTGTGTGTGTATGTGTGTCTGCATGGACATCTGCACTAGTGTGTGTGTGTAAATCAACCCCTTGGTTTAAATGGTGGCTGATAATGTCCCAACTTCCTGTGGAGGAGGTCTCTAAGTCATTGGAGGCTTGCTGGTTCCCTCTGGGGCTTCAAACTCTTCTTGACCAAACGCTGCCTGTCCGATTGTGTCCAAATGTTCACCAAAACTTTCTTCAGCTGTGACTCTCTGTGGTGAGGTTTAGGTTCCTGTTAGTGAATAGTTTGCCAGCAGTTCATGTTCCTGTTCATGCAATTCTGTGTGTGTGTGTGTGTGTTTGTGTGTGTGTGTGTGTGCATGTGTGTGTGTCTGTTTGTGTTTCACTTGATCGCAGTCTTCCCTTGACAGTGCTCATAGAGAGAATTAGAGAGCGGATGTGATAATCACATGAATAAAATGCAGCCGGTAGCTCATTACAAACCCTATTATTCATTAATTAACATTATTAAAACGTCTAATAGACTCCGGCACTCTTCCCAAGCCCCCACCTGCCTCTTTTCAACTAGGTCCCTGCTCCACGGTCCCTCCCGTTTTTCCAACATGAAAAGAATAGCACATCAAACGAGGCCTGGTTTCAATGTGTTGGGGATTTGCAGGTGTAGAATCACACTGTGCCGGGGATCTGCTTGTCGGTCGCACCATGCTCTATACTCACCATATATACTCTTCCACTTCGGCCTTGCCGTGACACACGCCGCTCGCCCGCGCCATAACAAACCCCCTCATTAGGAGTGGGGAGAGAACTGGGCTGTGCGCTCCCTAATTAGGTCCCCATCTGAAACTTTCTGTCTTCCCC
>NC_048417.1:9235224-9240507 GCF_013103735.1 Etheostoma cragini
CCCCCCCCCATTTGCCTTCATCACAGGGTAAAGCAGACATTTATGGAAGGAAGTTTAATCAACACAATGTGGGTAGGATATAAGGGAAAGTTTTGAAAATGGTTTGTGTCTGTAATAAGCACATGCAAAGGAAATACATGTACTTTTCTAAAGAGTTAGAGCAATTGAGTTGTTTTTTCATACATCAAGTCTGTTACAAATGTTTTATAGGTTTATTTACAACTAAGCTACACAATATCATTCATTTTTCCTTGAAAAAAAAAGTATATTCATGCATTAAAATACACAAATATAGCCACAAGATACACAAATGTAGCAGATTAATTTGGTTACAATGTGGTGACCAATATTCAGCTGAGAGAATAATATCTATCAAAAGTTTTTAATTGTGTTCCGCGAGAACCAGATATATTAAACATGCATAATATATATGTGTACCAAGATCTGGAAAATTTCTGTCCGTGAAATGTGATGATTATCATGCATATTCAAATGTCCAAACAATGCACCTTAGTTAAACACTAATAACATAATTTAGATAAAATCAGTTTAATGTGTCCAGGAAAAGAAATATTATTCCTAATTTTTTTCTCATTATTTTCAAATAAACAGGACACTGTACAGAAAGAAAGGGCTGAAAAACAAATGATGAATATGTTGAAACTCTCAGAGATATTAGTGGGGTTTAAACTACATCCTCTGATTACTTTTCTAGTTTTAAATACTTGATGTTCCAGTTGTACTGTGACCTTAAACTAGATTTTATTGGAACACAATATCCATACCATTAAGGGAGTCTTTTATCATTCTGAGAGGGACATTGGCTCCTTGTATCCTTTAGTGCAGTCTTTGCACATTAAATTACATTAATATTTCTATTTGTGGCACCACATTCACATGTAACACAATACACCACATGCATATTGTATCACCATAACAACAAATATTTCTCTTGGGATATTTGATATTATAATACAATTTTTAACTGAATTAATTTCTGAAACACGGTCACAGACACAGAGATAGATACAGATATACAGGAGCGTATAGAAAGACAGAGAGAGAATGAAAGATTTGGGTATCTCTCTTAAAACGATGGAGAATCATTGGCCATGTATTAGTATGGAGACAGCTCACCCTCTCTTAATCTCTCTTACTTTCTTATCACTTTCTCCCTTTCACACAAGCTGAGTGATGCCTCCTGACATGTAAATAAAAAAGGTGTTGTTCCCCCCGAATAGCTAAAGAACCAGCATCCTTCATTCAGCCCTCTTTTACTTTCCTCCCTCCTTTTTCTTCTTCCCTCTTTCTTTTCTCCTCTTCTGATTAAATCCACTGCTCCCTGTAGGATTATTAGGATTCTAATTCAATCTGAATTTCAGGAACTTGTTTGCTTGGTTACCTGTCACAGCATATCAGCTTGTCATATTAGTGGTGATCGTTGGCTCTACCTAATCTGCTTTAAACAATTTCATTGGGTGCTGGTCTATAAATCATTCCGTAATGGGATTGACACGCGCAGGCTTAGCTAGGTAAACAAATCAGCTTTGTTTTATGTTAGGCAGCAATGAACTTGGCTTTATCAACTTCCCATCGATTCACACACACCACAAGGTCAAAATCTCTCTGGCTGCTCATCAGTGGGAGTAGGGGTCAGCACTCAGCAATTAGAATATGTATCAGATTGAAGCAGAGGAGCCCATCACATCCTGATATCACTGTGCCTTTCTCCAAAGCGCTAATTCATTTCTTATCAAAGTCAAGGCATTTCAAAGCAGAGCTTTGCAGCATTGGAGGGGAAGTACTCTTTATAGGAATTTGAAAGAGAAAATAAAATGAGTTTGTAGTTTATTGACGTGAAGTCCCAGAGGCTGCTTAAAAACTCATTAACTTTCTAAACTAATTCAAATATGTTGATTAACATCTGAGGATGCCAGTGTGAAATATTTTAAGGCCGGTTTTGGATTTTGCAGACGTAGTAAAAGTCTTCAAACTGACCTGTTTAGAAAAGTTGATTTGAATATGATTTTGATTAAAGACATCGTAACCTCTGCTGGCTTGTTTTGCAAAGAGATTTAATCTATGTGCTGTTCAATTTATCGAAATAGGGATTGGTCTGGTTCAATAGTCCCCAAAGCCACTAATATTCAACAGTATTCTGCCACATCTTCTTAGAAGATTCTTACAAACCATGTGTATATACTACTTTAAATCCAGGGGGCTGTTGGGTGAATTCTGGGTGAATGTTGGGTTTAGAAGACTGATGCACGGTTCAGTAACATCAAAAGCCAAATACAAACAGCGGGCAGTCCAGAACAAGGTGTCCTTATCCAGAGGGAGGATAAAGAGCCCTGTCAAATGGCATCAACTTTGGATCTCAAACGTAAAAAGGGCTTTAAAGTCTGGAATGCAAGCTCACACCAACTCTTTTGAAAATCTCTCTTGTTTCTTGTTCTTTTGTGTGACATGAGGAAATAGTAAGGGTTGGGCTTTGTGCACTACCTGAATGAATAAATGTAACTTCCTGTCACAAAAACAACATGCCATTATTATCAATAATATTAATGATTGTTATGTACGATGAATGCATTAAACTTATGAGCAAGGAATCTCTGCCTCATCATTGTAAAGATATTTTGTAAAATGAACGTGGAAGAATAGAAGACATACAGTACATGCTGGCATCTTTTAGCAGCTGCAGTATGGGTACGGGTTTGGATCAAGCATATTGCTTCATGTCACAAAACAGAAACTCTTGTCACTCTGGAAATAATGTTCACAATCAATACTATTTACCTATAAGTCAGAAATTAGACAAATACAACGCCAAAGGGTATGTGTGTAATAAGCAACATTTTAAAGTAGTTAACTCCTAACTGTGAATGGTCCAATGAGAAAGGAAAACAAAGAAACTAACCAAAATATACAGTCAATAATAAATAGGCCTCATTGAGGAGAGAAGTCAAAGAAAAATAAAAAGACAACCTAACAGATGAGTCACAAGTATGCAAGTGACAACACTGTATTACAGCTTGTCGGACTTTAAATGCACTGAACTACAGCTTCACAGCCCCGTGCTGAATTTCACTGATGTCAGCTACAAACAAGATGATAAAGCCATGATAGGCACATTATTAGCAAAACTGGACAACGTAGTCGGACAAATTGTAACCCGCTGTAACATACTGATGTTGATGTACAGGGTGTTTGTGTGAGTAATATAAATATATCCATCAAGGAACATGACAGTGCTAATCAATACGTTTATTACAGTATTAGTGTGGACCAGGGTTTTTGGGGAATGCTTTCAGTGCTGTGTTTTAATCCATGCATCAAAGACTTCAGTCAATTGCTGATCCCAGACAGTCCTATTAAGGTACTTGCTAAACGTCCCTAATCAATAAAGACAGGATTCATGTAAGTAGACTAATTAGGCAATCGTATTACTACTCTTTCTAAAGGAGACAATATAAGAAAGAGAGAGTGAGAGAGTGAGGTGGAGAGAGAGGGGGGGGAACAAATAGCAGAGGGCTGACCTGTTCAGCAGCATGTCATGGGATCTTTTCACACCAATACATCTCCCTAATGCAGGCAATTTCCTGCAGCTTTTCACCCTAAGAGGGGATTTGACCTCTGTGGGCAACACTTAAAGTGAATTCTAATGTTTGCCAATAAGGAGGGATTAAGTCAGCTAGAAACTGTAGGAGAGAATGTGAATGGGCTCTTTTGGTAATTAAAAAATAATATGTGCATACAACAATGTATGGAAAAATGTGTGTGTTACGTAGAAGTGCAATATTTATATAAACAAATATGTTTAGATAAACATGTGCACATAAAAGCATACACTTTTACTTCGCTGTTGAGATGATTGTTCTTAGCAGGGTGGAGTTGGGGGATCGGGGCAGCAAACACCATATAAGGCATGTACTAAATGCAAATAAAATGGCGATACAGTCTGTCAGCTTAGAAGCGGCTTTGTGGAAAAGTAGAGGAGCTTGGATGAATACATATCTGCCAAAGTGGTTGACAAGGCATCTGGAGTAAACACAGACATGTCAAAATCTGTGCATTGATGTTTTTGGGAAAGCCTTTTGTGTTTTGATATTTGTGTGCAATATTCTAGAGGAAAACTTTCACCACTTAAAAACCTTCCAAATCATAGCTGGCATGTTGAGGATAATCTTTTCAATTACCTGTGTCTCTGTTTGTGAGTGTGATAGGCTCTTAGCCCTCTGATTCCTCTGCACCTAATACCTGTGCGGCGTTGTTGACAATGAGAGGTAAACAAGAAGGGGGAGAGAACTCACCAAATCCTCGAGAGGCCTGGAGGGAAAGCCACACAGCCCAAACTACTTTCACTCCTCAACTGTGAAACACCAGCTGCCTTTAAGACTGTGCTCAGGAGAGACTGACAGCAATTACAGTTCACCCCCCCCCCCCCCCCCCCCCCCCCCCCCCCCACACACACACACACACACACTCAGCTATGAGAGAGCCACTCGATGGGAAACCACGAAAAAGGAACGAAAGCCTCCCCTCCCCCCCCCCCATCTTACTTTCTCAGAAAGAGACATTTACCGGCAGCTCTTGGTGAGGTGATGATTGTTTACTGTGAGTGATGTGCTATTATGACAGTTCAACAAATCAATGTTACACAGGTTTGTGACAAATGGTGGAATTTTGGAGTAATCCAATGTAAATTATTAATCCTTTCAGGGGGAAGCTGCAGCAGAGAGGCATGCAGCACATCTCTTACACACTCCAACCTGACAGTTGTACTGCTGTGCCAAAACGTTTGACAGCCTGCTCTACTTTAGATTTGTTAAGAAGACATTGGGGCTGAGTATGAATCAAATTCAAAAGCTGATCTGAGATCATTGCAATGTCTTGGGCACATTAACTGTAGCCGTTGCTTGGCTGGACTGCATAGCCATAAAACACAGCAAAGCAATTTTACCCATTGAATGTTTAATTTACACTCTGTGCACCATGATGTGCTTAGTGTGTCTCATACACCAGATATCATAGTTCTCATTGCACCAGATCATTTCCTTTTGGATCATATATTATGCGTATTTGCAATCTCAAAGATGATTCCTTTGGCATTTTTATTGGTCTGAGAACATTGCAAGTCCATGAAAGCTGATATGAGAAACATGGTAACTGGAAAATGCAAGAATGACTCACTGACAGCTCCTGACCATTTTTAAAACTAGAAATAGGTCCACAGCAACTGCTGAGGTGAATTTGCCTCCATTTTCTTCTACTTTCCCTCCTCCT
>NC_048417.1:9240536-9330497 GCF_013103735.1 Etheostoma cragini
CCCCCCCCCCCCTTGGTGGTCAGTGCAAGGATCACGAGGTGAAGCAGAATCAGAGTGGTACACATATTACTCTCTGTCTCCCCCCATTCTCTTCTCCCGGTGGTTGACAGGGCCTGTCTGGCCTAACCTGGGTGGAAAGTGACTCTAATTGTCATCTCCACAGACAAGGTTCTGCAGCCATCCTGGAGGCACAGGCAAAATATACTTAGCTACTTTATCATATAGACAGAAACCAGACCACCGAGGCACCTTATTGACAAAGACTTTTATGCAAAGATAGACTTTTTGAATTGGCAGGTCACGTCACCCACTGCTTAGCATGCATACATAATGAGAATGAGGCTTTTTGGGCCCTTGCTAAGAGGCAAGCATCTGACAGGTAGGGTTTGAGAGTTCAAGGAAATGTATATATTACCTTCCTTATCTCCTGGACCTGGGTTGGTTATAGATGATTGTGTTAGCTAGGAGTAGAGCATTTTACCAAATGTTCAGTGCCCAATGGCATTAGTTTGAGGCCAATGCTGTGTCATTTCAACTATAGCGTCCATAGTCCTCTTGTAATGGAAGCTATCAGAGCTGAATGTTGTTTAATGACAGAAAGGAAAAACAGTATGGCATGCCAACATGTCCAGAACATGAATTAAAGCCTTATTTTCACAATAACACTGATATGAACTATGCTAGCACCATCACTGAAGGTTTTACAGAGCGTTTCTTAGCATTAGCTAAATACTAATGTCATGAAACGAATAGGCACAAGGTAACAATGTTAACATGCTGATGTTGTAGGTAGTGTTACCATCCTAGGCTACAGCCACACTACCATGTTTTCATTGTAAACCAGCGTTTTTAAAAGAAAGCGATCTCCGTCCTCACCAACATTTTCAGAACTAATCTGTGTCCATCCTAACACTCCTAAAAATGCTTATAGGCCTAATATATAGCGTAACATTATACAAAGCAGAACTTAACTGCAAAACAGCAGCTCGCATCGATAACAAGATCAGAAAAGGCTGTAATTCATAATCCACATTGAATTGACCACAGCTAGTCGAGGCTGATACTGTTTGTTTTCTTCTGCAAAAATTACATGATAGGGGCCTGACGAATTAGTGAAGGACACTTTGGGAGTGAAAAAAGAAATATGATTTTAAACAAAAACCTTGTAGTGTGGATGTAACATTGGTCAGGCATTAACATTTGGTTGTTAGAACAAAAAAAGAAATACGCTTTCTTGTTTTGCAATTATTTGGAATTAAAATAAACCAAAATATTGGACAAATCTAAATGTTTACTTGATCGTGTCACAAGAGAAAAAGTCAGAAAATCACCAGAGTAAATAGAAGTAAACCTGTGGGCAACAGGAAAGACTAACACATTTCATGGCAATCCATCAAATATTTTTTGAGATACTTTCCTAAAAACCAGTAATGTCCACCTCATAGTGGCACTAAAGGAAAAACAAAAATAAAAAATCCTCTGGGGACTATGAATGTTTATACAAAATTGTAGTGGACAGACTAATGGTGTGAGCCACGCTGCTAAAACCGTACCCAACATCTCACTTGTTTCAGCACCAGAAACACCTTTTGATCTGCTTGTTTCCTTTATTTTCTTTCTTTCCTACAGATTTCAGCTGTTGCCCCCCAAAGGTGAAATTACTGTGCTTTTGTACGAGGCACAGTCAGCCTTTGAATGCAGCCTGTGAATGCCTGTGGGCCTATATATGTGCTCTGAGAGGGAAAGAGAAAGTTAAGCTGTCCTATTGAATTGATTGAGCATTCATGAAACTAAAGTGGATCCTCCCCCCCCTCCTCCTCGCATGTGGAAATGACTTCCAGACATCTCAAACGTCCCGTATGGAACACAGCCGTGAGGATCCCTACCTTACAGTCAGGTGCTGAGCTGTTGCCCTGAAGGCACAATTCAGTTGTTACATCTCTTATGAGTAGAGGAGGAGGGTTCATTTTAACACTCATAGCCTTACACATGCTTTTGACTTTATTGAAATAATGCACAATTATTTTATATTACACATATCTTATTTTGTAATCATGCTGTGCTGAGATGCTCGTAGTTGCATAAATAGGGGCTGCAAGAGCAAAAGTACTTCATAGTAAGGAGAAAAAAGGTTGTTATTCACCCTAGAAAAGAGCAAATGTAACACACCATTTTAAATTCTTTGTTTCTCCACATCAAGTCCTCATTATTTTGGTAATCATTTAGTAATGTTACAGGCATGCACTATATTGACTTATTCTACTTTGATGTGGCTTTCTCCATTGCACTTTAATGTATCTGATCAAAATGCATCATTAGTTTTGCCTGACGATGCACTTAAACAGAATGAATTCCAAGGGCCTCTCATTTTACGTCAATGTCTGTAAATAGTAAGCCTTTATAGGTGGCAATATCGAAAGCAATTTTCTATGTTTTTAGGGGACAGTCAAACAATTTCTGGAAGAAGAACTAATCAAAATGTATGAAGTATAATCAATAAAAGTGAGAGAAGTTATGTGATTTGGCTGCAATGATGAATTATGCCAATTCGTCTTTCTCCAATTGTGTGGATCCATGAATGTGAATGTGTTTTCTACATTCCAGCATGTGCATGTGTGTTGTTAAATAAGTGCATGCAGTGTGTGTCATCATGGCACATTGTATCACCGGAGATCCCTGTGTGCGGCATGCAGTCCACCAACAGACTACATCATGTCCCTCCATTAAACCATGCGACATGTTCCACCCAAGGTTACAGTCACAACCACAAAACAACAACAGCTCAGACAGCCGTGAGACCTAATCATTATTTGGCAGTAGTAGCGAAGCCATGTCAGGGTGAAAACCCCGACAGCCTGCTTCCTAGTCACATTTTAATCATCTGCAATTAGTTTTGTTTTAATAACACTCACAATTAAAGGTCCTCCTGTTTGCATAATTCATGACACAGCAGCACTGATGTCAGAAATCAAATGCAACAAATTAGAAATAACAAGTTTGAGACAGTGTGATTCAATTAAGATCCTGGGAAACATTGGGCCATGCATAATTGAGGGGCCGGCAAGGCAAGACTCATGTCAGGCCTGTCAGCCCTGCTGCAGCTATTGGATTTGGCCTGTCACACACACTCAAATCAGCCCTGTAAAAATTACAGGTTACATTGATTTCTTGTTTTTATTTGTGAATGTGTCTGCGTGTGCTAATGTGGGAGTCTGTGTATATGCCTTCGCAACACTGATATGTGTGTGCATACAGTTACATGTGTGTATATGTGTTTGTGTCTGTACTGTATAGTGTGTGATCATGTGCAGTACTGTAAGAGCAGGATATAAATCATGTGCGGGAGACTCTAAGAGCGGCAGACACATCTGGAGCTTCAACTGCGAAGGTCGGGTCCCTCAGATGTTGAATGGAGCTGAGGCAAGCTTTGGGCGAACACAGAAGGCTAGCAAACCACATGATCATTCCCAATTATTACTGTTACAGTTTTAGTAAAATCATCAGCTCTAGCACTCACTTGAAACTCTGCCTGCGATTTACACCAATTTACCAACTGCTTTCTTGTAGACCCATTTGTGCGTACATCTGAGTGTACAGTATGTAATCCCTGGATACAGCATGGTTGAGGCTTTGAAGGTACCTTGCACAGTGTGCCAAGTTGCAGATTTTGTGTTTGTTCACCACATTATACATCATCTGCAATAACAAACAAATGCGCAGTGGCTCACTGAAAGGCTGACAAAGGCCAGCAAAGAGTAGATGTAGATTTATATTAAAAGTACTACTCTGCATTTTGTGTTTGTCATGGTATCAAGATGGTGACAAGATTAATAATAGTATCATTATGTGGGTGCATCTGTGCTTATGTGTCTTCCGTCCTATGCTTTTGTGTTTTAGTGTATTTCAGTTCTACTTTCAGTTTAAAAAATAATTAACTTTGGCTTTTTAATTCCGCTAAAATGACTGCTAACCTACAAAGATACTTATTGTGGCCAGCTTGTATTCTCCATAAACTGTTTGTGTTTTTGTGAAATGAGCATGTCAGGTGTTAAATATGTTCTCTGTTATGAAACACTTACAGGGTTTTAATTATCAAACAATTTTCATGGATTGTGGAAAGCAGAGGAAATTAAATAACTTCTTTATGAGTTTGAAAATTACCCCTAATGCTTATTTAATTAAATAATTGTAACCACATCTTATAAAGTGCTCAGACTTAATAAGATTTTCTAAGCAAACACACATTAACATCTGCATTCTTAAAACGGTGTTTGGCAAATTAAAGAAAGAACTGGGGGAAATTATGCTACAGAGTTCAATTTGACCATTTGACTTGGTAATTTAAAAAGTGTCATTGATGCCACACTTGATATTGCCATCTGAAAATTGAGGAAATCAAAACCACATAAACATTCAAAACACTTCCTGTATGATGTATTTTTTTTAGATTTGGAGGTTGCTTAACGGCTGCAAGCGTAGGAGGGAAACGTATGTTAGTAAACTACCAGATGAAGCCACACTTTGCCTTCAGAATCAGTAATTTCTGACTGAATAATCACTAATGACTGAAGACCAATAGCTCCCCGAAGCATCATCCCAATCTCTCCTGTGACTGGTTAATTGTAGCCAGACGTACTAACCTCCCTGTGGCCTGTGTCCTGGCTGTAACCCTGGCACTTCTCTTTATAAAATTCAGCCTCTCACTCTTCTTTTCTCTTGCTGTTTCATCCACCGCTTGTAAATTAGCCCACTCACGTTCTCTCCCTCTCTTTCTTTTGCACCCCCCCCCCCTCCCAAATCTCAGCTGAGTTACGACAGCATATGGTAAACTTTTTCAGGCTGATTACTCTAATCAAAGGGAAGTTTTGTAGCTCCTATTTACCGCTGCTGTTGTAAACCGACAAGCAGCTGTGACGTTGAGGCCTTCAGTGGAGCACTCTTTTCTCTTGCTGCCTGTTCTGAGTCCAAACTTATCCATTAGATCCTGTTCAGACTCCTCCGATTGTTCTAACAACCAAGGCTGCACCATGAATCAAAACCCCTGGCAGACAGACAGATCTCTCCATAATTGCATGGTTCAAAACAATGCCATGCCCACTTAAAGCAAAAGTGGTTTGTGTTCAGTTAATTTAGAGTCTAACAGAAACAAGAGGGTTGGAAATTGGGGAAAAAGTGCTAGAAAAAAAAGAAGGGAAAAAAAACACATTTCCTGCGAGAGGCAATTTTACATTACATAAATGCAGTTGGTTTGGGTTCAACAAAAGGGGGAATGGGCCTGAGGAGCTTAGCGGAGAAGGGAATTAAGCATTTAGCCATCTCCAGACACAGGAGAGAAATGAGCCTTGTGGCCTTTGTGTTATCTAATCTCGTTTGCATTTCCTTTCAGCATCATGAAAGAGAAATGTAATAGGGGCCTGATTGTGTTTGTTTGGTGAAATTCTCATTTAGGGCTGCTGTGGCTATGTGCCTCCACAAATAATTCTCTCCTGGCATGTTTTTGTGTGTGTAATATTTGTATGGTTGTGTGTATAGTTTTGGAGTGCTTTTAGATGATGAAAAACTGACTAAATGTAAGCCAAAAAATGAGGGTGAACACCACTTCTTTCTCTGATGTGTGAACAGCTCAGTTCATAGCTCAGAGTGATTGACTAGCGGAAGGAAAGCGCAGCCCTGATGACAAAAGAGACGGGAAATGGACAAGGAGTGGATGTGACATGATGAGTGCCAATGCCCCCATTGATCAGTAGCATTGGCATCCTTCCCAGAACCTTGGAAGGTGGGGTTGGAGTAGGCAGGCAGCTGAAGGTCACAGCTCCCTGTCACAGCACCGTCCAATCACATTACACATCATGACGCCTGAGAAGCCGCTCGCCTTCCTCACATGATGGACAGATGACAATCATCCCCGCTCTGTTGTTTCACTCAGTCTCCTCATCTCTGGGATGCATGTGTTTCTGCGATTTTGTTCCCATTTATAACTTAAAAAGTGTCAAACTATATTGTTGGTAAAAGTAACAAACTATAATAGTTTCATGATCAAAACTTTCACAAACCTAATGGTGATTAATGATTTTTTTTTCGTTTTCCAACGTCGCCAATTTTCACTTTTTGGCCCTGCAATTGCACAGAGCTGATGATGTATAGCTAGGGGTCAGTCAGAGAAGGTGTTTGTGCTAGTAGCCAGTGGGCTCTTTGTGTTTATGAGGGGAGAGGATGGAAAGGTGATTTAGGTAGACAGCAGGTCTGCTTCTTCTCAAAGCAAACCTCCAGTTGACAGGTCATTAACAGAGGTGACGAGGAAAAGCAGTGGCAATCGCTTTGATTCTGATTTACACCCATGCTGAAAAACCCAAACAAATTAGAGGAACAAAATAATACACAGCAAGAAATAAATCACATTAATGATTAGTCTTTGAACGACAGTCAGACATGAAAACGTGTGGTGGCGGGGCATCTGGAGGAGAGGATGGCAGATTATGAGATGATATTAGGAGCCGTCTTCAGAGGAAAACTGAGAACAATCAGGCACCAGCAGTAACGAGGAGAAGGTCTTTGTTCTTCTCTACACTTAGTAACTAACATGTTGTTATTCAAGTCAACAGCCACTAGAACCTCGTTAGTGGGCCAAGCAGCTTACAAAAGGATGCAATTAATTGAAAGGAAATGCAGTAAATGTAGCTCATGGAACTTTTTTTGCCACGCAGAATACGGAAAACAGTATTAAATGTTGGAATTCATAAATGGCATGTATGAAGTGACATGCAACATGCAGTACATTCATGCCATTAGCAGTGCTTTTGTTGAGAGATACAGTACAATTAATATGTCATTTAGTGAAATGTGGCCTTTTCTTGGGGAAAAAATGAAAATTTAAAAACTATAGTTAGAATTACACAGTAAAGCTGAAACAATACAGTTGTAGTATGCAATAAATTCATGTTTGTTGTTTTTCTTAGGCCCTACTTTTATGCTACGGCTTCTTAAATTAGTATTTTTTTCATTTTTTAAAACACAATTAATACGGGCACGTTTTAATGCAATGTATCATTTGTTCATTGTTACACCCCAATTGTTTCCTGTGCATGCTAACCTTCACTAATTAGCACCAAACACAAAGTGCAGCTGAGGCTGATGGGAATGTCAGGGATTTGGTCATAAACCAAATGTATTGGACAAATTAAAATATTTACCTGATAATGGCGCTAGATACAAAGTTAAGGGATCACCTATGTATGTCAGTAGGCTTCTTTGTCACGGTACCAAGAATGTCTGTAAATGAAAAATTCAATGGCAATCCATTCTAAAGTTTTTTAAATGTTTCAGTTTGGACCAAAGTGGTGGACTGGCCAACATTATACCGTCCTTTGAGCAATGTCACTAGCTTGGCTAAAAATTGCACTTTCACATAAGATTGGTACTCCGCAGCACTTCAAGTATCAGAATCAGTATTGAGGGGGAAAAGATCAAGGACCAGTGCTTCTCTAATCATAATGTAACAGATGCTGCGCTGTGCAGAGAGGACTGCCAACCTCCTGCACATATGACCTGCTGATAGACTGTTACTGCTGTAATCGCTGAATGCTGCTAAATGAACTGGTCCGAGGCGAGTGGCTGACTGCACTGTGGTCCCACGGTGAATTCCAGATGACAGCACTAATGATGCAATCATCTCTTTCCCTGCTGCCTTGTTCAGCAGATGGGCTGCATTTCCCATTCAGACCGCTGAGACATAGAGCTCCTTAATACAGACATGCAAAAGTCATTACACTTCTTATATATACACTCCTTCTGATATCCACAATTACATAATTCTGTTTAATTTGAGGAAAAGAGGCCCCAAATACTTTCCTATAATCACATTTGACTGAAGGTGAAGCCTAAGATTATGTCCATCTTTGGAGCTACAGTATGTACATGGTGACTTTCAGCTTTCTGAAAAAGACATCAATGTCCTTTATAAATCAGCACTCTAACAACTGTGTAAACAGAATTAAGCACAACATCACAGAATGACCCCGTAACACAAACCATTGATGAGGTTCTGACATGTGTCATATAATTCATTGTTGTTTATGATTACAATCCTCCCAGCTTGTCTTACATGACATTTCTAAAGCAAACATAGTGGCTGGCTGAATGTAAGATCTACTCATTCAAAATATCTCTAAAGTGGCGCAATACATCAATCCTTTAAGGTGAGTTGATTATTTCACAATTATTGTGCGGCAACTTTTTTGTTGTTTCAGAATCAATTAAAAAAATGATCTGCTGCCCAGCCGATATGACGTTTGTCACTTGTTAACGTCATGTTCAACTGACACCACTTTTCATTAGCGGGCACTGATAATAAGAAATGGTAAGAAACTGGAAGATACCCAGGTAAGCAGCTGTCAATTAGACAAATACAGTTGTGGTAGTTAGGCTGCTATCAAGGCTATACACACTTAGTCACTAGTTTGTTAGGTACACATAGCAAAATCTACTGCAGTTTAATAGAATAGTTCAGCAATAAATCCCACCTTCCTGAAGTTCATAATTTTCAGTTTTTTTATACTGACATGTGTATCTATTATTTTTGTCGACCCCATTTACTTCAATGGGGTGTAGCAGTAACATACACCTCTGTTAAGAAAGATTAAAGAAATAAATTCTGTTCACACCCAACAGCAACTTATTGCATTAGTCATGGCCAGAGCCAAAACCAGCTGTTTGATGCTAAGCAAAACAAGCTGTCACTTATCTTTGGTAGAAAAAAACAGTGTTGAAATATTACACAAGCCAGTAAAGTAGCGGATAACTATAGAATGTAGACAGAAAATACGAGGATTATGTTTCCACCATTCAGAATAAACATCTGAACAAGCTTTTTGATATGAAACAAAAGCTAGTGGTAAAGAAGCTGACCAGGAAGTGTTGAAGGACTTAAGACTGCTGTCTATCTGCACAGATAATAAGTAATGCACTTCTTCCTGTCACTGACTAGCCTGTATTTCATCCTGTTCAAGTATCCAGTGTGACAGTGCCTACAGCAGTGTCTGCTCTCCCTGGGGATCAGGGTAACAGAATCCCAGGCTTATACAGATATCCACACAAAGGACAGGCCTGCACTGGCAGGTGGCCGCGGCACAGATAAGTGTGTTTTCTGTTTTGGAGGGGGAAGAGACGGGGGTGTGAATGAAGCAAAGACTGCTCACTTACAGCGCCTGTTCCTCTTTGAAGGAATGCTGCCTCCTGTGGTCGTGACACCCAAGGAGGTGGGACTCAAACAGAGGCACTATATGGCAGACAAGAGGATCTGTTTATGTCTGTGGTAATTTAAAAACAACCCCCTCCAAACCCCAGGACTCTGGACACACACCTTAAGGTCAGGAGCCAAAATGTCTACTCTTATTCTTGTCTTGAGAAGGTCCAAGTCACAAACAAAACTTACAAAACACACATCATAGCAAAAGAATGTTTGATAACAGTTTACTTGAAGTTATCTACATAAGAGTGACAGGACACTGTCATAAAAACATAACCCTGTCATGGCACAGTCATGACATATGAACCCTGACTCTAAACAAAACTTGTCATGACAAAACCAAATGACACTTACTAAAAGAAGCGTCATGTCATACACGTTTATGACGTGTTTGTAATGTTCATGACAGTGTCGTGTCATTCTTATGTAGATACCTTCAAGGAAAGTGTAACCTAGTATTTGACCCTTTGCTAAGCTCCGTTACTGTTGCTAGACCTGTCACTCTTTTAAATGCACCGCACTGCACTGTAAGCAGTTTGAAAGGTTAAAAGCAAAAATAATGGCGATTTTTGAAACATGGGTCCTTAAATTCAAACAGAATTATTTGATCCCTTTTTGGTTGACCATTGGTTTTAACAGGCCGAAATGATGTCAATTTTAGCAGCTGTAGTTATGGTTTATCAATGTAAATCCTGGGGTTGACATTACCTCTGTAACTGGGTAACTTAGATTTGCGATCATCACCTGTCAAGCTTACATATACCTGTTCTACTCCACCTGCCCCATTTGTGTCAGATTG
Organism: Etheostoma cragini; assembly: GCF_013103735.1. Classification (NCBI taxonomy): domain Eukaryota; kingdom Metazoa; phylum Chordata; class Actinopteri; order Perciformes; family Percidae; genus Etheostoma; species Etheostoma cragini. Next base: position 9,250,580 of record NC_048417.1, read on the forward strand.
CTCGATCCACCCTCACTTTCCCTTCACTTCATCCATTCACATTCCCCTCATCCTCCCCTCCATTTATCCCTACACTGATCCACTCATCATCTCCTCCCTCATCCTTTCATCCCCTACCCCTCCTACCCTCGTCCATTCCTGTTCACACCAGTGCACACTTTTCTTATTTCTCATCTAGCTAGCTGGCAACCATCTTCTGTTCATCCTCCCAAACCAGCCCCTTGGGCATGATCCTTCTTCCATAATCCCCCTTCCCCTCTTCAACCATTCTTTCACATTCTAACATCTAAACATCCCGTGTTTTCATAAAACCTTTAAACGAAATATCATCAGGTCGTGGCCCTTGCTAGTGAAACTCCAGTTGGCATTTGAATGTCTCAGAGCTGACTCCTAAAAACACACCACTCTCCAGACTCAAGATATAGGCTAAGGTGGAGGCCGGGGGTGTGGCCTCGACCAACTGCTACTTTGCGCATTTGAAAGCCACGATGTCTCTGTCTCATGGGTGGGCCAAATTCTCTGGACGGGCAAAGCAGAGAAAGGGGAGGTAACCTTGCCTCTTATGACCTCATGAGGGGCAAGATTCCAGATCAGCCCTACTTAGCTTTCATTTTCTTTAAAGGTGGAGAAGGATACCCAGGGCTCAGTTTACACCTATTGCCATTTCTAGCCACTGGGCCACCATAAGCAGGTTGGGGGAACACATATTGATGTTAAAAAAAACTCATGAAGAGAATATGTTATGGCGTGGATAAAAACGTAAGGTGAGAAATGAAATATGAATCCCAAGGGGCAATTTAGCAATGTTTGTAATCACAGAGCTTAAAAGTCTAAATTTAACGTTGTCAACGTTGGAAGAATAATCAACTATGGTGCTGTTTTGTACCCCCTTCAATCCCTTTTCCAATCCTTCCTCCTTCCTCACTATTTAAACACACTCGTCTCTCACTCCAGCAGGCCCTGACAGCAGAATTTGCTTTTTTTGCTCAGAGGTGAGTAGCAAAATACACAAATAACAGAGAGGTGCATTTATGGTATTTGTATAATCCATGAAGTGAAAATTACGAGCTATTTAGATGAAAGGCAATTAGACAATTACAGCTAATGAGGCCAATCCTTTTCTTTCAGCTCAAAGAGTCCACAGACTAATCATCAAATTAAGAATGCGTCTTTTCTCCCTCTGACCCCACGTTGTCGTAAAGGGAGGGCGTTTTGGGAAAGGCAAACATTGGTCTGCTCTGTGGAGGCCGAGACTGGAGAACAGGCAAGCAGCATTTAGAAAATGATGGGTGTATTAATCACTGCTTAAGTTAAGACAGCTTTATGGTCTGCATGGCAGGCACATACACACATAGGAGCCTATACAGACACTCTGCTACTCGGCCCTTTATACATCATTTAGGACTGTACCAAGAGGGCCACCAGCCAAACAGGAAACGTGATTGTGCCCACAGGAAGTGGACATGTTCAGACAACTTGCAGACCCTGCTGGTGAAATTTCCTACTCTGGGGGGTTAAAGGGCTCAAAGAAATTCACCTGACACAGGTATTATATGTGCAAGATTATAGTAAATTGTTACGTTAAATAATGCTCAGACCTCAAGTCAGATACAGTAGCCATGACAAACAACTCAATGTGTTAAGAGCTAACTGTTTCAGTGTCCCTGACTCAGGATTCCTCTGCTCTTCTCTGCAAAACAACTCACTGATGCTCACTCTGGATAATCAAACAACAGCGTCTGTTATTTCTCTTAGTACTTGGATAGCTAATCAGTCTCGGCTGGGAGCGCTCCAAAACAGCTCTCCAAAATGTTTCATGGTCTGTTAAACCCCCCCCCCCCCCCCCCCCACACACACACACACACACACACACACAAACACACACACTCCCCTCCATCTGGTTTGCTGGCTTGAACTACAGCTGCACCTACTGGTAACAGAGAGGCATACTTAACGCAGCTCTATATACTGTATCTGCTCACCTACTGAATAATATTTAACCCAAGATGACTATGCAACAAATCTGCAAATTTTTAAGCCATACAGTGCTGTGGAAAGCATGTCTACTGTTTGAATTTTAAAGTAACTCTCCCTTGTGTATATTAACCATTAACCAACGACCATAAAAAGTTGCACCTTTTGACACGGAGGGCTGGAAGTGTCACACAGCTATCATGTTTCTCCCAGCGCAGCTAACAGGCGTCAAGTTAACTGCTGCTTTTCCGTCATTTCCCCACTGTGCTTTCTTCATCAAACATAAAGCCATGTCTTCCTCTGCCACCCATTTCACACTTTGAAACTGTGTGAAGGTCCGGGTTCAAAGGTTAAAGAGAAGTTCTTTTCACACACCCACATCTGCCCTCGCTTCACAGAGCAGCACTACAGGTGCAAGGTGTCTCTGAAACAACTTAACGGCCTCCTGCCCCCAAGGAAAGACCTTTGTGATACACCCGTAATTGTTCCCTGGTTTGTGCCAATGACCGGCCAAAACACTCCTTGTTATTTTATCTTTGCACAGTATTTTTTCAGTCATAACGGCTGACAGAGGGGTTGGTGGGACTTGACATTAACTCCTCCTGTCACCTGCTTTCATATGGCAGGGGTGTTGGTGTACGGTGAGAGACTCCAGCTGACACCCCTGACATGGCTGGACCTAATGAGGAATGATGGGAGCCTGTCAGTGGGGTGACACATTAAGCAGCTTTGTCATAGATCAGCCGGCGAGTTTTATGCAAAACTAGGCCTTGCGTTTACTCGGAGACGACCTTCCAAAGTTCACAAGAAGACCTGCAGATGCAGAGCTAGGGCAAGTTAAATTTATCAACTTTTAGATGCAGAGATTGCTGAGTTATGCACACACAGGCATGCATGTATGCATGCAAAGTTACAAACACACAGTGCCTCTATCTCTCTCACACACACACACACACACACACACACACACACACACACACACACACACACACACACACACACACACACACACTCACTCACTCATACACACACTCACACACACACACACACACAAACACACACACACACACACACACAAACTTCCTCTAAATCTCACCCAAGAAAGTTCACCTACAGGGTAAAGCGTATGATTTTAAAGAACTCAGAAAGCCAGCGCTGCTTTACATATATCTCTTGTGAATACAAATACTTAAAAACACTGAATGCAAAGTGAGTTTGTTAAGGTAAACAGAAAAGTGATTTGGTTTGCATGGGTAAAAGCTTTTGAGTAAAAGCTCTGCGGCCTTGCTAAGGCTGTGGGAGTTGGGATAATGAAATATCCTTCTCTGGCATAAGAAGAACAGAAAGAGGATGGATAAGGATTACTTTGTCTCAGTGGATTATACATATATATTTGTATTTACTTAAAAATAAACAAAACTAAAGTATTACACATTCAGCTACTGTCTCTGTCAAGGTAGCATACAAATATGGTGTGTCTCATAAATATAATGATTTGACACAGCAACTTCTTATTAAATCTTAGATTCACTTAGATTCGCAACATATGCAGGGACTACATACCACAAACAAATTTGGAATTCAAATGTTGATTTGTGAAATACTAAAGTAACTATTTACTTGACATATTTAGAGCATATTTGTAGCTCCTCATCAAATGCAGATGTTAACTTTTTAAGCACAGGCCTTCTCAGTTTCATGGTATTCCCTTAACTTCATAATTCTTAAGAATCACTCCATTTAAACTAGAAATGCGGGGGCTCCATGCTGGAACTATCCAAAATAGTCATCTATATCCGTCAAGACTAACATGAAGTTTGCTCATTTGTCTGACTTGTTGGAATAATTTGTGTGAATGTGCTTTTATACCTCCCCAGTGGTCCGTAAATCACAAACAGCTCTTTGTGGCCCACCAACATACTTGTTTCCTTTTGTTTGTTCCATTTTAGTCACTCAAATATTGATTCATAGTTAAACAAATTCTGCTTGCAGAATTTGTCATGTAGTCAGTTTGAATATATTTTGTGCAGTAAATTTCCTTTTAAACTGAATGGTCAAAGCTACCACCAGTTGAATTTGAAATTTGATGACTTAGGTGGTGACTTGAGTCCAACGACAGTCTTTCCCATCAACTGTCCCACAGACGGGTCTAATCCGCTTCAACTCATGCAGACTGCAAAAACAACACAAATCAACTATGCAAAGGAAACATCTGCCCTAAGTTATTATATTTATATATTATATATTCATATATGTATTTTTATATTTATTCATATTATACATTTATCATATTATCATATCATCTGCCTACTGTGCCCTAGAGCAATATTTATTCAAATAAAATGAATTCAACTCAGCACCTGATTAGTGGGAATGGCTGCTGCTAGGTGAGAAAGAACTAATTACAGTATAACCATGTTAGGTACATGGAGGATTTCTTTGCCTAAATAAAACCAAAAACTGTGTCGCATAGTTGCAATTTTAAAAATAAAGTTACGAAAAATATTGATCTGTAGAAATATTTATGACATTGATACACGCCACTTTTTTCAGGAGTAGAGAATTGACTTCAAAATCCAAAATCAGCAGTTTTTACTAATTAAGTAATTACAATCATATTGTTTTATTGTAACTTCTTGTCAATGTTTAACTAGCTGAACACATCTATTAAGCATTTTTGCTAACACTGAAAGACAGCGAACCAGCAATGCAGAAGAATGAGAAGTTCATGAATACATGCATTTGTATGTCGGTGTGAGTGAGATACAAAGAGAGAGAGAGAGAGAGAGAGAGAGAGAGAGAGAGAGAGAGAGAGAGCTATTACACTAGCAGCATGAGTGGGAAAACAATTTTTCTGACTGATTTTCCCCTAACCCCATAATGAAGCCCATGTGTATGACTGGCCTTTCAACAAGCTGCAAATCTGTGCCCGGCCCACTCTCCACTTGATTAAAGCAACAGACACTCACCTGCTCCTCATTAGCCAGGACCAAGAACAGACCCAGCCAAATAAGTTAGCACCTGTATGTTCCAATTCCGCATGCCTTCCACATGTATGTAACATTTGAGTGCATTGAGCTGACAGTCTTATAAATGATGGGGTGGATTTAGTTGCAGTGATGCTGCTGCTGTGTCGTGAGAGAGATCAAGGGAGATGGATGTGTGGAAGCAAAAGGGCCATAGGTGGAGAAATAGCAGGGACGTGTTCTGTGTTTTGGGTCTGTGGAGATAGATGAAGCACTGGGCTTGGAAACCCTCATTAGCCATAATCAGGGTCCCTAAAGGAGAGCAGATGGTGGCAAGGAGGACAGAAAATAAGAACTGCTTCACTGTAGATATAAATGTACATGCATGAATGAAAAAAGCACATATAATGACCAAAGCTAAAGAATTTAATCTTAATAGCAGTGTTTGTGTGTGTGTGTGTGTGTGTGTGTGTGTGTGTGTGTGTGTGTGTGTTTGTAAACAAAATGCAGGTCATATCCAAGGTGGATATATGAAGTGCTAAATGTGCTCAGACGTGCTGGTCATTACAGAAGAATCCTAAAGGGCATTGTGTGGGATAGGATCATCAGAGCTCTGTTGTTTCGGTCTGGTTCCTGCTAACCAGTGACTCCTCTGACCTCGGCCTGCTCTGAATGGAAGCATATTAACACTCCAGGCTCTCGGCAACATTTAACCAATTTGGTAAATTATCTGTGAGGCCACTTTTATAGGGCGTCCTTATTATTCAGAAGGAGGGGGAGTGAAGATAGAGAGAGAGAGAGAAAGAGAGACAGAGAGAGAGTTGATGAAGGGATATGGGCATGAAGAGCTTGCTCCCATTTACATATATTACATTACCAGAGCTTTGCTTTTCCCAGAGTTCCAGAGAGGAAGCACCTGTTAGCCTCTTACAATTGTCCCCCTCTACCCCTCTCTTGCTGTTCTTTCATCCCTCCATCACTGTAGTATCTCAGCTTCGACCCCCTAGAATCACCCCACCAGCAGGTGTTTTCATTAAAACAGACGATTCCCCTCACAGCCAGCAGAGAGGGAGAAACCCAAAGAGAGGGAACTGACCGGGGGGCCAAACTGGGCCCATGCATGGGACGGGGAAGGACTTAAAGCCCCTCCAGCGGGTTAATGTTGAGCCCTGCCTGGTCCAGGTGTTTGATACTTTCACTTCTTATTTACCACGTGTGGACATACAGTTGTTCCTCGGGCCTTGACTCAAAACAAATTGCTGGAGTGGAGGGTTTGTAAAAGAGATGTCTGTTCTGTCGGCGGAGGGGTTAAAGTTAATTTGATCGGGCATGTGTACTCTGGGCGAGGAGCAGAGAACATCTGCATTCAGTGGCATGGCCCCATTTGTTGCAATTTTGGGTCTCATTTCCATTTGCAAGAGAGATAACTGCTCGCACATGGAAGCAATAGATAGAAGAGGTCAATGCAATTTCTTTGACTGGAGGGACAAGGCGGGGGGGGGGGGGGGTTGTGGGTAACCGTATGCAGTAATCTCAGTTGGCAGAGGAAGAAACAAAAATCTAGGTTTTGGGTTTAGGAATTCCTTTCAGTGCTGTGATTCCTTGATTCCTTCACCAGCCAATAACAATCCCGAGCCCACTCCAATCACTCCTATTATCGCTGATTAGACCTGGTGATGTGTTGAAGCTCTCCCTGGGAGTAGCTTTCACGAATGGCATACTCATAATAAACTAGAAAATGAGACAGTAGTCATCATGTTAGACAAAAACAGTGTTGTTTATTTTTTTCATCATTTAGAGATAGGAGGAGGCGGAACGTTGCAGACACTGGATTTCCAATTATTAAAATGTGTTAGTGTAGATTTATTAGAACAGCACTCCACTTATTTTAAGATTTCACAAGAATTTAAAATGAAGAACTCCTCTTTTTCCCCCAATAAACAACAAAATATTTTGTTAGGCAATACTCTCTTGTCTGCGCTCTCCAAAACCGTCTTAAAGATGTGACAGAGCTAGAGTGAAGGTTTGGTTAGATTTAGGCACAAAAATGACTTATATAATCTTTAATCTTACCTGAACTTTAGGTAAGGAAAACATAGCAATTTAGGTATGACGTTTTTAGTTGACCTTGGTTGTCATGGTTACAGTAAAAAAAACACATGGTTAAGGAACAATTGGGGTCATGCTTTTTAAAGAATGACTTTGACTGACCGTTGGAAACAGGAAACAAACAGTGGCTACAGAGTTTAACTTCCCCCCCATTCCTCCTTTGCTCCCATCATAATTCCTGTGGCCGCTGGGGGTCTTTGTCTCTTAAACATAAACACATGTTGTTTAGGGACACCTGTTGAAAAAACAGATGCAGCCATTCTTCCTCTAAGGACAGTCTTTCACTGACTTATGGTAGGGCACTTACAATAGACTAAATTTAATTCCAAGCAACAAAATATGTCATTTGTGATAGATGTTATGATTGTGTTCTTTTTTAGTTGTTGAATTGAAGCATGGGAGTGGGAAGAAGAGGTCTTGGTATGCTGGCTAGCAGCGATGGAGCTGGTGGGGGAAACTGGGGTAGTCTTCTAATATCATGCTAAGAAGTACCGTGGCGGTCAGTTACTGTAAATGGATTAAGCATAACTTGAATAACATATCAAATGCAGCTACATCATAAAATACATCATCATAAAATCTCTTAGTAGGCATCTGAAGACTTTACTGTTATTCACCAGAGCCGCCCTGAAAACCTGACCAACTAATGGAAAACTCCGGGCACAAACTCAAGACATCATTATGTTGCAGACGATAACTTCACAACATGACTCACACTAATCAAAACAAGGGACAATCTAATTTCCATACGCTGTCTATGGATGATACCAATCTTCTCTTTAATACTAGTCAGTCTAAGCTCAATACACTCAATCCACACCGCTCTGAAAATCCCCTAATAAGGCAAGTTAAACCCAGAGCTTGCAACTGGTATGAAGCCACAAGAGAGCAATTACACTTTTGCTTGATAGTTAGCAAAGGACCAGAGGAATGTCTTTTTTCCCTATAATGCCAGGACTTTGGAGACTAATCTAATTGAGTGTCTTTTTTGTGTGTGATTATTTATGATTAGAAAGTGTTAGTGGAAAATCTGGAGGAGATATCTGGAAATAGGGAGTGTTTGATGCAGATCAGTGTCGCGCTGCTTTCCCCTATTAATTATGTCCGGAATGTCTAATGGCTGCCTCTGCTTGGGAGGGGTTCCCTCTCACAAAGACAAAATCCCCCAAACTTTATAGGCGTTCTTTGAAATGAAATGTTTTTTTGGATTAATTCCTGGGAGTAAATTCTGAGCTGCCTGTTGGGTTCAGACAAACTGATTTATGTGAAAGAATGAAAAAAAGACAACGAAAATGCGTTTCTTGGCAACTGCCTTGTATTCCATCAGTGATCCATTAAATATTATCGTTGGATTCTTTCTTTCAACATCTGCTCTGGGTGTGCAGTGCGTCTATGCCCCTCCAAGTGATTCAGCTTCCCCTCTCCTTACCGGTGCCCCCTGAAGCCCTCATTTCCTGTCAGGAGTCTGCGGAATTGGATAAAGGACACGGCTGGGGGCCTCTTGGGGCCCGGATTTGGGCCAGCTAGAGCACAGAGAGCTGTTCTGGACACATCTCCATCCATCAAAAATCAAACTGACTCAAGGACCCATTCAATCCCAACTGCAGAGAGGAATAATGTCCCTGCAGCCAAAGCAGGTGCTTTTTATTTTTTTTTCAGAAACACGGGCGCTGCAGTAAAGACAAGGGCATAGTTGTGGTAATGGTTTCAGCTGTAAGAACATTTTCACCACAAACAGTGGAACAATGGCTCTCCTCCACCGTGTTCCAGGAGTGTGGGTCAGTTTGAACCTCGGGGCAGGACTGTGCCCAAGAGCTGACAGAGAGATGACTGTGTGTGTTGAGAGCGAGCTCATTAACAGGACCCATGTGTGTTTAACAGATACCAAGGGCTCTCTTTCTTCCAATAACAACTCATTAAAGAAGGTTTGTGTGTGTAAGGGAATTAGAGTGGCTGTAGTCATGAATCATGAGACACATCAGTCTTGTGTTATTGATCAGATCCCAAACACCAGACTGATAGAGATAAACACAGCAGCAATGTGAAAAGCAGGAAGAACAACAGCTGTTTATATGTGTCCACTTATCCAGATTCTTTCATGAATGAATATTGAATGACTATTATGCTTGACATTCTCCCCATTAACCAGATTATCCTTCATAGCTACATGATGCATTTAGTAATTCCTTTTGAATTAGCTTATTAATGCTCATGGGATGGTGTCACTTTACATGTTTTAAGCCATTTACCTCAAAAAGCATACATTACATAACTGCCAAGCTACTATTTGTCAAAACATACCATGAGTGTTTAAAGAGTAAGGCTAGCAATAGTCTATTATTCCATAAAAAGACGAAAACTAACAATGTGTAAGTCCGATTTCCAAAACTTTCCAACTGCACTGCCCTGTCCGTGGCTCTCAGGCCCAAGTCCATTGGTTACTGAAGATGTGCATCTTTAAAAATGGATCACACACACATACTGTGTTCATATATACTGTATATATACAAAACGTAAAATTTAAAACATTTTTTATCTCAACATTTCCCAAAATCAGCGGTGCACTACACACATTTGCAAAAACACATTCTTGCCAATGGTTTCACACTATTCCAATACTCCACAGGTGGTGGTAATGTGCCGAGAAACACAGCAACGTGCCACAAAAGGCAGGGAAGTAGAAGACAAAGCTGAATGTGGATGTGGACGTAAACCGAGGCTGATTAAAAAATACTATAAACAACTGGCTTTTTAAATGTTTTTTTATAGCAAAGGAAATGCATTCAACATGTCTGTTAGACCTCAAGGATGTATACAATGCGTTTTGGTGAGTAACACTGCATTTAAACATAACTTTGTTTGGATCAAAACTCCACATAGCACCTTTAAACGTGTATGTGTTCAAATTTAACTTTCTAAAAGAGGCTGATTTTATTACATAATTGAACATAATTTAAAAAGACAGCAGTTATGTTAAGTATAAAAACGTTATGGGCTAAAACCATCTGCTAAAAGATGCAGAAACAAGGAAAAGTCCAAATCCTAAAACATTACTGGTTGTCCTGAGCTCCATCCATGAGTTAGCATTGACCTAAAGAGTAGTCATAGAAGATATATCTGCACACATCTAATTGCCTCATCCCATGTCGTACTTTCAGTTGGCACAAACACATACACGCACTGCCACAACAACAAAGTAGACTGAATTGGTGGGTGGGGGGTAGAGGATATCGGATGGATTAACCGGAGAGCAAACAAATTTCCAGGGAGGAAGAGAGAAAAAGAGAAGGAGTTGAGAGTAATCAGTTATCACTGCTGTGATTTATGGTTTTCACATTAAACATGTTATGTGTACAAAGACAATACCCAAGCTTATTGAAAAATACCTGCTTGCTTAAAAATAAAGTGTTCCATCTTTCCCTCTTGAAAGATTCTGGTCTGCTGCAGGGAAGAAAACACAATTATAGAACAATAACAACATCTAAATGTAAAAAAAAGGGGAAATGTGGGCTGCTGGTTGGGGGAGGGGGCGGTTAATGCGCACTCAGCTTGGTTTTCCCTACTGTGAGATTTACATTTGGTGCCCAGTTGATTCCAGAGTTGTCCAACTCATCTTGGCCCGTGCAGCTTTCTGTGTGTTATTACCGATCAAAAGGTTAATAGTTTTTTATGAAGTTCTTTACAGAGCCTTGGACAAAGGGAAAAACGAGTTTAACGCTTGCTAAGTCAAGGCACGGCACCCCCACAACATTCAACTGCTTCTTTGAGAATGTCTGGAAATTGGAAACACATGTGCTTTGATGGCACTTCTTTTTTATTATTAGTTTGTTTTGAATTAGGCTTGTGATTGCAGGATCCTGGGAGGCTTTCACTATCCATTAAATGTTCACAGAATACACCACATTTTGGATAGGTGTCTTTGCACACCTTAAAAGGCTAGCTGTAATGTTAATTATCATACTGAAGAATTGTGATACTATATTGATCCTTGGTGGGACATTCTCCTTTACCCCGGACGTTTTACAGGGAGGTCAGGGGTCACCAGCAGTGTGATCAGACTCAGTATCATAAACAGAAACTGAAGTAATCTGGCAAGAACTATTAAACTGTAGTAGCACCGAAAGCTGTCCTGGACTTCAAATGGACTGCATATAGATTTATATTTTGTTTTTAAATTTGTAACTGTATCATATATTTAAATATTTTACCTAAATCCAGTAATTAGACAACCCTCTAACTGCTGATCCACAGCCACTGTCTCATTAAGTGTATCACAGAAATACTAACTTCTCACTGGCTGTGTGGTGTGATGCATTTAATGACAAGGATGGGTTGTAAAAATAAGAGTGATTTTTTTGCCTTAGTAATCTTTTAGAGACTCTTAATAAGAGATTACTATCATGTGATATTAGTGTACTTAGACACAAGTTAAGTGCCCATTTCTGGTGGATATATATGCTGAAGATGAGCGGGAACACAGAAAATTTATTTTAAGACCCCTTGCCACCTAAAACTGGCTTACGCCATCCATCCATTCATTTTTTGCACCACTGATTTCACTCAGGGTCTTTAGGCAAAACACAGGTAAGTCCTGTGTCCTGTATTCAAACTGACACAAATCATGACTCAGATGGTTAGAGCTCCTTCAGATGGATTTTATGAAAACAAAGCCTCCTGGCAAATTGCGGCAAAGTTGCATCTAATATGCCAGTCCCTGCACTATAGCAGGTAGCCATTTAAAGTGACAGCACGGTCACAACCAATAAGCAAATGGTGATTGGGCCTCTTTGGCTCGGATTTATTTTAATTCACTAATCCTGTAATGGTGGAGCCATGGCCGTGGGGCTCCTTACTAAAGGATTGACAGCGCTGAGCCACGGCTAGCCTGTCTCATTGCTTCAACAGAAAACTCACAGAGCCAGTAAGCGGTGTTTGACTCCTTAAGCTCCTAGAGGACTAAGGTTAGGGGCTGAGGGGGTGCAGGGATAGGGAAAGGATGCAGGGTTGGTGTTTGGGGTGCTGTTGGTAGTGGTGGTGTTGAGGCTGGGAGGAGTGGTGTGCTAGGGAACAGACGAAACATTCACCCAAAAACTGCATCGCTTGGACTAATGGGGAAATTATTTATGAACTATTTGCAGTGCACCTGAAAATACCTCCACTGAAATTATGTTTGGCAACCTGAACTGCTTTGAAGTCAATGGAGTGGCAATAAAAATTAGGCCTTCATTAGAGAGCCGGGCCTTTCAAACTGAATTGGCCTAGTCTCGGCGGGTCAGGGGCATTTAGGCAGCGATCCGCTTCCTTTAGCTCTGGCAGCCACAGACACATGGAAGCAATTTGCTTGATTCTCTGCTGTTTTTACGATTTTCCTCTTTAATTTTTTTTTCTCACCACACGGCGCTCCTTTTATGTTGCATTTAGGAAATTAACACTAACCGACAAATTACTTAGTAAATAAAAAGGGTAGAGCTTTAGAATGTTGAAACCAGGAGTAGCCCAAGGGCCAGTGTTCTCCCAGCAACAAAGAAATCCTTGATAACTGTTTAGATATCTCATGCCACAGTCTGGCTTTATTTTATCAAGTGTATATAATTTTTTCAATTGAAATAAATGTGAGGCCTTCATCTCCCTTGTGTGCAGTACTTGTGCTGCATGTCCACTCAGAAAATGGTGCACTTAAGAAAGAAAAAAATCCCTTGAAGGGATTTGGGGGTCATTTGCAAACTGCTTTGCGCTTTGGTCAAGCACAAACCTCATTCACAAAAAAACTGAGGCAGCCAACTAAAGTGAAACTGTGTAATCTTCAGATAACCAGATGCACCAAAGTCCAGGGGATTGTAATCTTCAGAGATGTAAGCTAATTACTTAATCACTTGCATTCGTAAATCTTATTATTGTAAAAGAAATTGCTGTAGTGATTAAATTACTGATATTTATCTTCTAATAGCGCTGATTAGAAGGTGATGCTAATCTGTCATTCTGAAAGGCTAATATTAACGGCATCAATCTAAGAAAACAATAAACACTTAATGTGAAAGAGATGTTTTGTGCACTCGGGGACCAGATGGCCTGCTTTAGTCTGGAATGTGCAATATTCTGGCCTGCTTGGCTAGACCGCTAATGATGAGAACCACAAACTGTTGACTTATTTAATTGAGTTGTTTTGCCCCATTAACCTGTTGTCGGACACAGTGGACATACAAAATGGGAACGAGAATGTTTTTACTTTATGACAAAATGGAAAGAGTTTTCTCCTCTGTGCAGTTGTTTGATCGTTATGCTGTACCTGTAATTCAGTCAAAGATCTAGTTAGTTATGTCATATTAAAAATGTCTTACAAAAAGAAAACTTTGTCGTTTACCATCACTTTTTCGACTACTGTACGTGTAGTAAATACACTAACATCTTAAATAGTGTTGCTGTGACCTCTGTTGAAAAGTATTACTGCTTTTCTAAAACACACTAGATTTTTCTCCTCGCCCTGATTTTGGTATGTTTTGTGCACCTTTTCTAAACGCTTTGAAAAATCCCAAACTGTGGTAGTGTGTGAAGCTATTCTCCAGTGCTTGCTCTAATGCTACAGAAGTAGCCATAAATTATGCATCAGGAATATGTATATGTATTGACTTTAATAAGAGCTATTTCCTACATACCAGCTTTTGTACCCGCTGAAGAATCACTAGGGTGTTTCTTAAAACTAGACACACATGCTTGTTCTCTCACTCACACACACCTCCACTGACTTTCAGCTGGGGGAAATGAAACAAAAAGGAGCATAATTAAAATAATAATAGAGTCTTCTCTTGTTTGGGGGTTTGGTTATTTTTTCACAGTTGCATTTGGCAACGTTGGAGGAATTTGCAGGAACTGTCGAGGAGTGTTTGTGTAAATAAGTAAACTCTACTTTGTTAGATTGTGATACCTAATCAAGTCAGCACTGACAGGAGTTCTCTCGCTCCATCTTTCACTCTTTTTCTTTTTCTCTTACCTGTATCTCTGACGTGACACTCCGTTGAGTGTTAGTGCTGAATACTTGATGACAAAGAAAAACAACAATGCCACTCATTTTAAACAGTGAATCAACAAGCCCCGGGCCTCGCAATGCACACCGCAATGTATTTAAAAACAAATGTTACCCTGCTTTACTCATCCACATCCCCTTGTCTTCCACCTCCTTGTCCCCCTGCCCTGACCCCGAATGAGGTTTACTGTGCTGTGCATGTCATTTGTCCACTTCTCCTTCCGGTTTTAGCTAGTTGGCCTCAAGTGTTTTCTGTCTATGAATGCTAACATGTCTCACCTTGCCCTGGGCAAGAAAGAGAGCATACCTGGTATTTGGCCACTCTGCTCAGGTACTCTCTCTGGAAGCCTCAGACAACATTTATTCAACATGTATTTATTACATTTATTCACACACACACACACACACACACACACACACACACACACACACACAGTCAGGCTTAGGTCTCACTGGCACTGGTTGTCAAAACCAAATAACTGCTTGTCCTTTCCATGAGTGCGTTTGGCCATGTGGTGCCCTTCTTGGTGAGAAGGAGGCTAAAATGGCTATTGACACAAGAAGACAACACACTCACTGTTTCAACTCGGACTCCCAGTCCCTCATGCCATTATGACACAACACACAGCACAATCAACATTCCACATAGTCAATCAACAGCCTGAACTGTGAAAACCACAAAGAAGATGTCATCAAACAAAAATGCTTAGGTACACATGCTGAAAGATGGATGCTAAACAGAGGGGCAGGGCACTATTAAGATGACATCGGGGACAACCTCTTAACAGCTGCATGGGAGTGCCGTCTGTTACAGAGGACGGAAAATGGAGGGCAATACAAGGGAACACTGATAGACTAACAGCAACAAGGGGAGGGGAGTCATCACCAGTCTAAGCATGTGCTGATTGAGCCTAGCTCTTTTTAACCAGCATGTCTTTGGAGACCTGGTAGTTGGCAGCGGGGTCACAAGAGTACCAGCAGAGACACAGAGCTTCAAAAAGCTCTCTGTGCTTTATTCAGCAACTGTGTGTTACGTGGAATGCGTCGCACTGAGACTCACTTAGTCGTGGTGGGACCTGTTCTGATTGAGGTAACAGCTGGGATATGACATCAGCCAGAGTGTTGGCCATGTTTTCACTCACTGGAGCTGTAAATTCGGCTCTAAAAGGTTCCATCAGTACCACTCCGGCGAGTTGCAGAGAGTTGCTTTTCATCTCTTTGGCTGTGCAATCGGCCAGCTGGTCGGAGTGCCCCTTGGTAAGAAGGACGGAGACGTCAGAGTGCTGTACTTATAAGTGTCTCATTGTCTTTAGACATTCAGAAATGCACAAGGAAGATGTGAGCACTTGTATACATGAAAAATAAATGCACGTACACACGTACACACACACACACACACACACATTTAAATATTAATGTAAGGCAAATTTAACCAGGAGACACATTTTTCCATGTATATCTACTGGCACCTATATCTCTCGCCCGTGACCAAAATGGATTTCATGTGTGAGAGATGTTTTGTCAACATTTCTCAAACTTTGGTTTGACCTCTGCTCAGGTACTTGTGAATGAATTTTCATGAGTGATGTTGAGCTGTGCCGCGTTTTGGATTCAGCCTCCAGTCACAGTTTCCAACAGGGGCCTCTTAAAAATACTAAACTCAGCCTCCTCAGAGTACACACTGTGATTTAGCGCTTGAATATTTGTAACATAAAAATCCCTTTTCACCCTGTTTTCTGTCCAAGTATCTTCTCACTGTGACACCAAGGGACCAATTGAGACAGAAATCTATTTGCACTGCTCTGTTGTGTATATAAGTCTGTGCTGAACAGAAAGCGCACATCGCCTGAAGTGAGCAAATCACCAGGGTGGTAGAATAGAATGGTGAAAAAAACAACAGGCAAAATGGAGCTACAAAGCAGCTTATCACATTTAGCTATGTGCTTATTAGGCCTCGTGCCTCTGTGCCGGCTGCTGAGAGATTCGAGTTGAGCTATTTGAACTGGTTCAGACTGATGGTGAGTCTGGGGTATTCTGATGAAATGCAGTGACATAGTCAAACTCACAGGGAGGCCTGCTATCTGGGCTACTCTCTGAGCAAATGGGTAAAAACTAAACACCCTTAGGAAGATGCACATTTTGAAACATATTTGTGTAGAAGAACTGTGAGTGATTTGTCTAGGAATTAACAGGAGCTGTTAGCAGACAAATTAATATTAGATTGACTATTTTCACATCCAATTTGGCTATGAATGGCTTGCAAAGTTAGTATTAGGAAAAACATTAGAAAAGCATTTTACTGTTCTTTCTCCTCTGAATAATCAGACTAAATTGCCATTTTGTTTCATTTCATTCACTCAGCATAACATCATGTTGCCAGGAGCAGTTAAAACACTTTTCATATTCATCAAAAAATTACATTGATTTTAAAGTCCTCATATCTTAAGGTTGACTTTGAATAACTGTCTAGCCTTTATCATGTTGCTATTTGTTGTGTACTATAAAATGTACTTTTAATGTAAGCTACATCTC
Organism: Etheostoma cragini; assembly: GCF_013103735.1. Classification (NCBI taxonomy): domain Eukaryota; kingdom Metazoa; phylum Chordata; class Actinopteri; order Perciformes; family Percidae; genus Etheostoma; species Etheostoma cragini. Next base: position 9,267,182 of record NC_048417.1, read on the forward strand.
TGTTTTCTTAATACCGTCTACCGTCTTAGCCAGGGGAAACAGCAGTCACTTAGCACAAAACCAGACCAAGTCAAATCTCTGACCCAAACGTGAAACCCAAGATGTGGCTGGGAATTTAGACGTTTGGAACCAGGCTTTCTCCATTCTTGTAGTTTCAAAACATGACTGATATTGGCCAAGCATGTTCTACAATGTTTTAAATTAAAATAAATCCTACACACTGCTCCTTTAAATTGTACCTTGTTAACACTATTTAACAGCATTTTGATCTACTGTCAGGTTTATTGATCATATTTTAAATACTTTAATCTAACTTGTACATATATTAGTAATCTACTGTTAGTTTTGTTAGTCAGTTCAGTAACCTACTCAACAGTTAGCCCACACCTGGCAGTTACTGGCTGGACAAACATAGCAACAACTATGCACTAATTAATTTAGTGCAAATCTGTTGTTAGTCAACACTCAGTCTAGGCTAGTTTTAAATCTACACACATGTTGCAATGGACTCCATGGACCCAACACAGCTCTTCATAAGCCTGGAATTAAAAGTTTGTTTTTATGTCCAATTTTAAAAATTGAATTTAGTTATTTTTAAATGCGTGAGAATGGAGGTATTAAATGCTTGATAAAGGATGTATTAAAGGGGAGGTTGGGCTGGATGTGTAAATTTCAACACTTTTCATGAACAATGGGTCTTGGACATCACTGATCACAGCAATTGACACAAAACACAAGTTAATGATGTGTATTTTCATTCCACTCTCAAGCTTTTATAATAGGCAAAGATTGAGCTCAAAACATCCTAAATCCTTGGTAGGGTGGCTGTCATCTTGTTTCCCAAATCAATTCACATAGTCATTAGTTTAAATCAAAATCTTTACATTCTCTCTTTGACTTACCAAAGAGTGAGTTGGTGTTGTGGGTGCTGTACAGTTCTGCCCCATCAGCTTTAAATAGCAATGGCAGGTTCTCACAACATGTTACCCGTCCTCTGAAGGCTAAAGGGAATCAACAGCATTGTGACTGTCTCGGCTAACCTAAGCTTCCCTTTGTTTCTTTGCCAAAAAAGGGCTCAAAGAGTGTTCGCATGTTACTCCGGTCCATTCTCACGTCATTGCCCTGTCATACAGAATAAAGAGCTTCGGCCAGAGCTACACTGTTGTAGAAAGGTATGAGAGAGAGAGAGAGAGAGAAAGAGAGATATAGAGACTGTATAATGTAAGTAATCCTGCATGGAGTACTTTAAGTCATGCAGTAATTTACCCAGGAAGTAAAAAAGGAAATGACATAAAACAGTTTGGGCTTTGGTCTTTAATAATGGTTGCTGTTAACCCTCCAAACATGAACCATTCAATCCATCTGAGCCAGAGGTCAGACATCAGTGGTTTCTCCTTAGTTAAGAGAAACAAATTAATGTTAATCAGAACAATGGTTGTTGGCTCATACAGAATATAAAGTCATTATAATAGTCTCTTCTTTGACTGAATTATACAGGAAAGAGATTTACTCACACCCGTACCCACGTTAACACACTATAACACATATTTTCCTTCCGTTTCCCATCTTTTTAAACTCTTGAAGCTACATCTCAGACAGACCTAATCTGGAGCTGAAAAATTCCTAAAATGTCCTGCTTCTTCCCCACTTTGATCTGAGGAAAGTTTTGCAAATTCTGTGTTGAGAGAAGCCCTCAGCCTGCCTGCCACCATTGCAGCAACAGCCTCCGTCAGCCCCCTGCTTCATTAGCCGACCTTTAGCCACCGAACAACAATTAGGCCTGTCGTTCGCTTGCTGGCTTGACTCTGCCGAGCCGACTGTGCAGCGAGAAATAGTCCCTTACTAATGATTGGCTAAAGAGACCTGACAGCATGTTACTGCTACAGCTGTAATTGAATACAAGCTCTAACAAGCCTTTGAACAGGAGGAAGAAATATTTTATAAGTTTATAATTGATGGTGTTTTTTTTCATTTTTCTTTTGAAAATAATAAAACCGATTGAGGGAGTGAATAATTTGAAGATTTTGATCCCTCTTTCTTTTCGATGCGCCAACAATGATTTTTCTCAGCATTTTGTAGCTTTTTTTTTTCGCGTTTATAACAAGACTGATGTTTTGCTCTTCCAAATAGCGGCTGATATGTTAAACATGGGGTGCTTGACAAGCAGCTTGTTATTTCATGGACACATCCCAGGCTAAATCCTCCGGATGACATTCATTGTTGGGGTACATCGGGCTTTGCTGTCCTTTCTGATGCCACTGGGAGCGTGGACTGCAGCTTGTCCTGTGTAGTCAAGCTTGCATACCTCATGAGCTTTTCAAGAATGCGTTTCAAGGATTCCAGCTGTTTCTAAAACATTTACTAATCAAAACACGCTAAAAAAAAGTATTTAGATTAACTAGCGATGCCCTTATCATAAATGTGTGGATACATTTTTAGTCATTTAAATTTGCCATTTGCAGGGCCCAGCAAACATGCTTTGCAAAAGTTAGAATGAAGTGGAGGGAAAGTTTTCTGCACTCGCTGTGGTCAAAACTGGGACAAGAAGAAATTGGATATCAAAGGCTAACACAATATCAGAGTCCAGTAATCAGGACATCCACATTGGACAAATGTCACAGAGCAAGCAAATTAAAAGCTCAAATGATGAATTGGACCAAATTACACAGAAAAAACAATCAAATATTAAAAGGGGGCACACCACTTTTACCCTCTGACATCAAGAGTACACAGCAAGTAATCACACGAGTGAAATGTTCATCATTGCATCCATTTAGTGTAAGAGTAATAAAAGACATGTCAGAGCTGGGAGAAGAATCCCAGCCTGGTCCCTCATTACCCACAAGGGACAGAGACTTTGGGGCCTAATAAGGACAAGATTTAGGCAAATTAGGGTGTTATGATAATAGAGCTGCTGATAATAAGGCGCTTTTGCGCTTGTTTGTTTTCTTATTTTGTGGCTTATTTACCCTACATCGCCACTGAGAAAAAAGGGTGCATCTGATTGGTTCTTTTCTTTGATTTTAATTCTTTGAGCAGAGCACCCTTGATGTGGGCTTTGAATTCACCAGGGATGAATCAAGATGGGGTCTGAATTTTTAAACAAGGTCCTACTTTCAGCTTATTTTATAGGATGATCAGTGTCTTTGTGAGAGGGTTGTCTATGGAAGTAATTACCTGTGAGAACTTAAGTTTTCTAAGTAGGTTAATGCCAGAAAGTTGAAGTCACTGACTGAAAGTGCAATTGGTTTGACACAGTAGGTGATGCATATGGTGTGCGTGTGTGTGTGTTTGTGTGTGTGTGTGTGTGTAATGTATGAAGGGCTTCATGAACAAAGAATACTTTGCTGCAGTGCTGGTACTACACAAACTATCAACTACAAATCCCTCTTTGGATATCTTTGTCCAGTTTAAAATGTTTAGTAATGGAATTAAAGTGGATACATTTAAACACAATTTAAGTCAGCCGAGTCATGTGGAACGGATTTATTATGTGAGTCAAAAGTAACAGAGCTCATATTTGGACAATCATATTTATCAACATTTCTGCAAATGCTGTTAGTCAGTCGATTCATTTTGAACTGTAGTCCTAGCATGCATGTTTTCATGTTTTTATATTTATTTGTTTTTTACATGAGCCAAAACCACATTTTCTGGCTTTTTTCGGCCTAGAAGGCACAAGTTTCGAAATTGTTTTGACATTTCTACTACATAAGTGATACAATTTAAAGATTTATTTATTAATCTTTTCAATGGTGTGTGACAAAGCCCTCTTGTGCCCATACCAATTATAACTGTTCTTGGTCAGGAGCAAAGGAGGAAGCCTAGGGAGGATGCAATGGGACATTGTTTAAAGCTAAAAAGATGGACTTTGACATGGGAGACAACTTTTTGCTTTGTGCTTCCCACCAAGAGTCGATGTTGGTTTATTGTAACCACAATCGTGGTCCTTGACCGTGTTGTTATCATAGTAACTATGACAACAAAGGTCCTCTACCAAACAACAAGTTTAGGTTTGGGTTAAAATAACTACCATGATCTTTTTCTTAATATAAACCATGATATTTCCCTAAACCTTACCAAATTTGTTAAGTGTATTAATTTTCCTGTGGGTGTATTTAATAATTTGTATTTGATTGTAGAGGTTCAATGTTTTTTCTATTGCGCAAACCTCAGGACAAAAAATTACACTTTTTGCTTGTTAGTCCCTAAAAATAGCGATATTGTCACTTTTTTGTTCTTTGCATTCAGTAGGCCCCCTTCTGAATTGAGGGTTGCAATAAACATGCTAGTTTTTATGGGGCGCTAGTTGAGCTTTTAGTGTTTGCACTGCATTTCCTCAGACATGAAGTGAGACAAAGAGGGAGACAGGGAGACACTGCAACCACTTTGCCACAGACAAAGGCACAAGGGAGCGAAGACAGAATTAATTTGACAGTGAATAAGTGACAGCCGTTCCCATCCTTTAGTGTTGCGCTTTCTTCTCCTCTCCCAACCCATCCCAAGTCACTCTTCTCTCTAATTGCACGGTGGACATCTCTGAGCACGTTGGGGAATTTCACCCACGATCTGGCACAGATTAACAGTCCCACTATGCTTTGTTGCTGCGTTATTTGCATGATAATTAGTTGGTGGCAGTGTGTATTCTTAATTAATTTATTATTTCACAAATATAGGTACACAGGGAGAGGGAAAGAGTGAGCTAGAGCAGTAGGGGAGAGGAAAATAGAACAATGTGCATTCATTAAAGTGATTAAAGCATTGACTGAACTTTGCCTTGATGTGTTTATTCAATTAATAAGCAAAGTGGCAGATGACTGTTTGACTTTTATAACGATTAATTGTACCGTTTTTGTTAATTTAGGCTCATTCATCTTACACTCATCCTCTTAAGCCATCACTTCAATCTCTACCCGTTTCCCAGAAAAATTCTCAACTCCAATGTTAAAAAGAACTTTAAATAAAAATCTACTCATGAATTAAGAGTTAAGTCACGTACTACTCTTATTTAATTGGTGTTGGTGAGTTCAGGTTTACATAGCAGAGAGATTTTTACAGTTTGACACTAATACCTCTAATTTTGTATTCTTCAAAAGCCTAAATTAAATTCAGTATTTGCATTTTTTTGACTGTGTGCACATCAGTATGACGGGCACTCATTAAACTCTGTCTCTATCTCACTTGTCCTCTCCTTTCTTTTCTTGCTTCTTAAGTCTGGGACACAGGGCAGTGCTACATCCCCCCTTACCACCACCACACCACCCTTCTGAGGATTGGACACCAAGGAGATGGATAATTTTGAGATGAGTGCTTGTAAAATCAAAACACGTCTTTATTATCCGCCTCTGTATGTGCCTTATTCCCACTGCATTGTCCAGGGGAACAAAGGGAACCATATATTTCTCTGATAGAAGCCAATGGTTGGTAAGAGGTTTGATTTGAGTGTTGAGGATGCTATTTGCCTAGAGAAAGCCTGAGGATGAGGGCTGATCGCGCTGGCAATAGAATCGGGCTGTCAGCTGGCATCTAGCGATAATTGCTTCCCATGGCAGGACCCCGTCGGCCGGGAGAAGAGCAGCACAGTGTGGAGAATCAACGCGGGAATCCATTTTCACCTCAGCCCAGTCATAATTGTTTCCTGAGCACGAGGATACTTGTTGCCAATCTGCGTGAGGGCCAAGCTCTGATTGACACCCATTGACCAGAGAGACCAGGGGATACATGGAGAGAGAGAGAGAGGGGTTTGAAGGCCTTGAGTATCACCCTGATTGTCACTCAAAGATAAGGAGAGGAGAGAATGGGGGATGGGAAGGTGAGCCAGAAAAGCACAAGAGAGAGGAAGAAGAGGAAGGACCATGATAATCCATATTCCAATGTGTTTGTTTAATTATCCTGTTTCCTGATTGTTTCCTCTTTCATTATTCATCCGTTAAAAATCTAACCGCCTCCCTGGTGAATGATCATTTACACAAGTCAATAAAGCAGTAACCCTGAAAACAAGCAGCACAGGCAGACCTAATGATCACCTTTCACAGCACTATACTCTACAAAGGAAAATGTATATTTTATTCACTTTAAGCTGCAGGAGAACTATTGATTAGTAATTGATAAGATCGTCTCTTTGAATAGACAGAGATGCACAGATGTCTTGCTTTATCAAAGAGATCCTTAACACTGATTGTGATATATGCTCTATAGCTCAATTTGCTGTTGTAAGAACAACTTACTATCTGAAATCCGTGGCTCCACTGCTCTTTAAGATGGCTTGGATCTATAAGGCGAAAGCACCCAGGGAACTTATCACTCACCCGTCCAAAGGTAATTCTGCTTGGTGTCAAGCATGAAATTGGATTTAAGGATAGAGAAGTTGTGCAGGTCCGTCTGCTGTCAGCACGTCCCAGTGGCCCTCCTACATGTCACTTCAGCGCTGGGTGAACATGCTAAATTCCTAACAGGGTAAAGTGCCATCACAGGCTATCTGAGGCTTTGGGCAAATTTCTGATGACATTCTCTATTCCCCATATACTTTGGATCAGGCTCCCACAGCATCTTCAAGCAGAAGCAGCACATTGTAAAGGGAATAAGAAGTCATGGGAAATTCTGCCCCTGTGACAGTGAAGTCCGATCTGTCAGGCCGACAAGCAAGAAACGTGCACCTGACTGGGGTTCAACAAGGACAGATACACCGTCATTGATACACCTGAAGATAAATTACTATCTGACATTAAGTGATTGTTGATAGGAGCCCTTAAAACAAACTTGTGATACTTAAATTGTTGAATGAGTTTGGAGTGTTTTACCATTCAAAAAGCTCTAGTTACATACATACAATGAGAGAACAATTGCTGGGTTAACAGTGTTGTTGAGATACAGGTCAAGGTCAAGGGTGAGACATTATCCTGAAATATTTTTCTTGAGAAGAAATGGCTGCCTCAGTCATTAGACACGGCCTGCTTACTGCTTTGCCCTGAGGCATTCAAATTGACAGGTCTCATTATGTGTGAACTCCCAATATTCCCCTTCGCATTCCATGGCCTGTCAATCTCCACCCACCTGTCCATCTTGCCGCGACATAGCCTCAGCACCCACTTGCTGACAACCACCGTCTATCTCCTCACCAGCTTTTAGACTGGGAAAGAGTGGGAGTGTGTGTGTGTGTGTGTGTGTGTGTGTGTTTGTGTGTGTGTGTGTGTGTGTGTCTGTGTGTTTCTGTATATGAGGGAGGGGTGTGTGGGTGCAGGCAGTGGCAGGTTTCATAGAAAGGTCCCAACTATCTGCTGACAAACTGACATGGGTCCTCTTGTAAACAAACTGCAACAACCAGTGTGATCTAACCTATAGTTTTGTGCTGCAAATTAGATGGGGACTTACACTTCACATGCATACGCAGGCAGCTACATATACATATACACAGGTGCATACACATATGAGCACACATACACACAAGCATGATGATACCTTAGCAGAATCTTAACTACCTTATGCAAACTATATGTTTGTTGGAGGCACAGGCAGAGCACTGATGAGTGGCTCATTATGGCAACACCAGCTCTACACACTGGGTATCGCATAATCAAAGCCTGGGGGTACGTATTAATTATCCTTTTGAATAGTGATGAAATTTTAAAAAGCTTCTCCTTAAGGCTCACATCACAGATAGATGAAACAAAGCGAAGCACAGCTTGCGCGCCCAGGCTCACATGTGTTTTTACATCTGTTCAGGATATTTCAATTTGATGCTCAACAAGCTGAGACCGAGATTAAAGGATAATAATGTGTCATCCTCCACACAAGCATCTCTTCCAGAGCAAGTAAAAGCATATCAGCAGGCAGGCAGGGAGGCAGGGAAGCAGGAAGGCAGGCAGCTTCTGGAGGAAAGCTAGCTAACAGCCATCACAAGCAAAGTCGATCCAGTCACGCATGTGTCTCCTGCTTGTCTCCAGTCAATGTTGCTGAGGCCCTGTCTCTCTCTTCACCCTCACACGTACACGTTGACTGGGAAAATAAAATATTCGGGTAGAGCAAAAAGGGGAGGGGTGGCGGAGATTTGCTTTAAAGAAATACTTAGGAGCAGTTTTTTTTTTTTTTAAACCATTGTCTTTAATAAACATGTTTAAAGATTTTTTTCACCATCTATAATTTATGTGGTAGGGCTTTTTCGGAGAAAAAGCGCTAGCTTCAGTTTGCACATGTGAATCCCTGATCAGGATGGTAAAGAGCACCCTGAACATCTGCTTTGCTGACGAGGTGTGAATGCTTGACACTGCTGTGGCATACAGGTGGACACATGGGATATGAAGGCATTGTGAGCATGAAGATATTTGTTGCCAAATTGTGTGAGGAGCTGATGATTGACACTCACTGACCAGAGATATGGGGTGATGGACAGAGAAAGGTTTGGTAGACCTTGAATATCAGCATGGCAATCAGACAATCACATCACTCAGAAAAGAATGGCAGTGATGGAAAGAAGAGAAAAAAGAGCGGGTATGTTGTCATTGTAGAAAGATTGTGGTTCTGTGTAAGGCGGTACTGTGTTTTTCTGCTCACTATTCTCAGTCTTAATAGAACGGATCCTTTCAAATTTCCACATTCTCTCATGGTATATAATCCATTCAATAAAGGAGGAACCCTAACAACAGACAGCACAGGAAAGCCAAGTCATTTGTCTTTTTGCTTGTTTTTATCAGGTAAAGGCATTTTTTATCTACTTTAAACTGCAGACCCTGCTATTGATAGTAATTATTTATAACCAGAGGTGGAAAACGTACTAAAATATTGTACTCAAGTAAAAGTACCAATACATTGATTACATATTACTCATATACAAGTGAAATTACCTATCTGAAAAATTACTCAACTAAAAGTAATAAGTAGTTCATTTTAAAATGTACATGAATTAAAAGTTACTTAGTTACATTGAAACCTGTAAAACGGTAGTGAAACAACGACAAAGGGTCATAAATCAAAAACTATTTTCTTTCTAATTTAATTAAAATCTATACAAATGTATACACAGCTATACAAATGTATACACATGTAACAACAACGTACAATACTTCATTAAAACGGTAATGAAATATATATTTTTAAATGCCAATTACTTGAAAAATACAAAATACACAACAAAACTACTCAATATAGTAACGTGAGTTAATGTATCTTGTTACTTTCCACCTCTGTTGATATCCATTTGAAAGATACCTGTCTGCTTCAGAGGGGAGATATTTCTCAAGATGTTTGTTTATTTCCCACCATCCGTATGATGAAAAAGAGTATTATAGTGAAAGTTTTCTTTTATTAAGTATCTGTTAAGGGGTTCTCCAGCAACTGAAACAACTGCACTTAGCTCTGCTAGTATGACTGTACGTGCAAACACGCTGGTTGCTTTGTGAACTTTTGAGATTCAGAGGTTTTTCTAAATTGGGAAATATGAAACCATTTTTGCTGTTGGACAATATCAAAAGTCAAGGAGCCAACCTTTGTGTCAACATGCATCAGACCTCTTTTGGTTCAGCAGAGCAACATTTGTCTGGATGTGTCCTTCTATGACCAGAGTGGATGATCTAATCGCCTGCTACTGCAGCTGTAGATACAACCTCAGTGATGACAGCATGGGTGAGCAGGTGAGGTCACAGCCAATTGTCACTAATAGGAGCGAGATCAGTCGCAGCACTAGCAACTGTGTAGAAACTCTAACCTTATTATTTACAAAGGTGCGCCTCGAACCTTATCAGTCTCAAACAAAGGTTTGCCTTCAGTGCACAACGCTGAGCGGAGATTATCACAGTGAAGAAAAAAAGAAGAGAGGGGAAAACAAACTATACTGTAGCTGTCAAAATTTCATCCTGGCTGACTTTCTCTTTTACAAGTGCCTCACTATATGTAAACACACCCACACAAAAGACACACGCGCAAATACACAGCCAATTGAAAGCACACGCCTATGCACACACACACAGCAATTTTTTTTCTCTCCAGTGAAGGATGTTGAAAAACCTGTCAGACTTTCACAAAGCAAAGCACATTTATTTATTTATTTGAGTTCAGAGTAATTACAGGCATTACCGTAGTGCTTGGCTGTGACATCTCTTTATAAAATCAGGTTCAGAGTGCGCCAAGTAGAGACGTGCCAGGGAGGAAATGTGACTCTTTTCCTCTTCTAATCTCTAATCAAATTAAATAGGTGAGCACTTTTTCCTGCTCTTGCTCTGCCTCCCCCCCTCCCCATCACATGAGACGAAAGAGAGGATAAGCTTTGCCTGAAACTGCCAAGTGTACTAGATCTAGATACCATAAAAAATTCTGCTTGTCAGCACTTCCATAATTTTTGGTCCTGAGTAATTTTTCAATATGACTGCATGAGTACACATAGCAGCAGCTCCAGGAGAACACCAGAGCCAAGAATTCAATTGATGGTATTTGTTTCCATTTCCGGCTATTTGGCAAAGATGAGACTAGATAAATATGTTATTCGTTCTTGCCGAACACAGTGGCTTCTGTGGAAATATGTTACTCTTGCCTCTTTTCTTTGACTCTAAATAATTGAACAGAGAGAGAAAGGCTCTCTGAAAGGCCCTCTGCAGGGTTCATATTGAGTTTTACTTACTTTCTCCACATCTGTTCCTACAGGCTGTCTTCCGTACGCACACACATACGCACACGCACATCTACACGCACACACACAAACACACACGCGCACACGTGTGCACGCACGCACACACGCACACACACACACACACGCAAAGTTTCCCACAGATCACATGACAACACGGCTGTCTGAAATGTATGGCTTTGAGCTTTTGACAAAATAAGCGAGATGAAGTCAAGCACAGGTACAATATGGTCACACTCTGTTGGGTTTGCAGATGCTTACACTCCTCCTCAAACACGTGCACCACCAGGCGCCCCAGGGCCCTGACAGAAAAGATATGACATATTTAAAAAAATAAAAAAACAACTTCCCCCCATAAAGACAAAAAATGCCTCTGTTTTACATCTCTCTCACAACGACAGCTTCAGGGACAGTTTATGTGCGAGAGACAAAGATACTTTGACACTGTCAGCTTCTGTCACTGAAGCTACCAATGGTGGTTGGTGGCGACGAGTCGCTACAGCAAAGCAGCCTGCTCATCTTGTTCATGTGTTGATCGGTGCATGTGAGAGACTGTGAGGTGGCTGGGTCTTTTGTGTGTGACTTGATGTCTTGAGGCCTTTATGATAATGAGTGCTAGGTCTTCCCCCACTAAAACATATCAATAAATTAAACATAGGAACTCCTCCATTGTGGTTGATTCACACACAGTGGAGGCACAGGCTCCTTTTAGCTCACTGCCACTTTAAGGGAACGTAGCTTAGCTGGGATACAAATACACCATCATAAACACTTAAGATGAACAATCCACCTGAGACCGAGAAAGCAGCCCTTTTATCCACGGTGAAGAAGAACTATACATAATTAACAGCGGAAAGTGTAAAGATATAATTGGTATGTTGTTGATAATCTTGATTGCCATCATAAAGTAGTTTTTAAAGATACATGACTCTGAGCCATATTTAGAGGACCTAACTTATTAATCAGGCAGCTGTTTGGTGTAGCTCTTCAGAGAAATGCAGAAGAGGTACAGTACTAACTCAGTGGGAGTGTGAGCGTGTGTATGCGGAGAAAATGTTGTCATTTTACACTGAATAAATCCTTTTGTAAGAAAATCAAGAAATATTTTAGGAGGCAAGGAGCATGGAGCTGACAATAAGATTTAACACAATCAAAACCCGTTATCAATCAGTGACTAAACAAACAAAATTTTTGAAATTACCAAAGCACAATGGTGCACACAAATGGCCCAACAAGTTCCTCTTTGTCTCATAGTAATTTGGGCAATAATCTTTGTTTCTTTGTGTTTTTGCTCTGACTAGAGAGGCCATGTTGTGGGTCTTACCCCCAGATTTGAGGTTGGCTCTCAGGTGCTGTCTGCTGCCCAGGCTTAGCTCACCCCCAACCATCCCCAGGCTCCACTACTGCTCTTCAAACAGTGCTTCAAAAAAAAAAATGTGGCTGTATGAAAAACAAAAGATTAAACATTGATTAGTACAAAAACATTGGTAGACGTTTATTTCCAGAGGCCGAATATTTTTAGAAGGTAAGAAGAATTTTGCAAACAGGAGAAAAACGTTGAAATAAGCCACACTAAAACATACAACAATTTAGTAGACAAATTACTATGTAATTCAATCTGTAAAATTCTCTTCCTGAACCTTATTGATCCATCAACATTATGAACAAAACATTGTCTTGGTATCAGTGAAAAATATTTTCCAGAGGAGAGAATGATGCTGTGTGAGAGGGAAACAATGTTTGGATTTAGATAGATAGATAGATAGATAGATAGATAGATAGATAGATAGATAGATAGATAGATAGATAGATAGATAGATAGATAGATAGATAGATAGATAGATTTTTATTTATCCCACAAAATGGGAAATTCCAGTGGTGCAGCATCAACATATCAGGCACACAGCACACACACAGAACATACATGAAATAACGGGAAACAATATGCATGAAATAATTATTTAAGTACCAGAAGTATATGTACAAAAAGGTGTGCATTTAAAAAAAAAACTGACTGCAACACACCATTATGATAAATCACCAGGTATTGCAAAATGTTTTCACCCTTTTTTGACTTAACAATCTCACATTTCCCCTCTATTTCGGTTCATCGGTTATAATCACAGGGATCTAAACTTGTTAGAGTGTCACATCTGAATGGCAGAAGACACAGAAATCCTTGTGTAATTTCTATATCATGCACTACATACCCAAACACCAGCATTTCAGGGTGTTGAGCAGAGCTTATTTTGGCTTCATTTAGCTTTAGTGATCATGCTTGTCATCATAGCCATACTGCCCTCCATTGGTTAAAAGTCATATTACAACAACTGTGCTGAGGGCAAAGTCAGTTTAGCCATTCCAATTTGACTAAGGTTGTTAGAGTCAGGTGTGATAAAAATTATTGACAACCATAAGAGACTTCATATTGACACACAGCATTTTCTTATGATCTGCCAATTATTGCAAGACCCAACTTGCGACACCTTGTTCCCCAAACACGTAAAGTATATGACTGAGGTACTGTGGCAGCTCCATCTGTCCAAGGTTGTCTGCTCTTTTTATCATCTATACTGTTTCACTTTCCTTTTTCATACAATTGTGCAGTCTAAAGTAATAACAACTCCGTAAATAAGTCAAATTTAGATGTGGATCATCATGTCGAAACTCGGTTTCATTCTGTTTGCCAACATTAAATTCCAGTTCATAAAACAGCATTGCTGTGGTTTTGTGTAACCCATTAGGCAAAATTACACACTACACATAGCTGAATGTAGTCATCACTGAAACATCGGTTTCAATTAATTCAAGCACTGTTTGCCTCTCTCTTCTATCTCATAACATGTGGAAAAGCAATGATGGCATTCCTGCTGTAACGTGTTGCATTACACACATGGTTGTCATTGAGGGGTAAGGAGTTTTAATAAGCGATATATTCCAGGTCATACTCTTAAGTGCTTTGTGGTTTGTCAGATATTAGTTCATGATGGAAGAAAAATTTGATACATCAATAACAATTTGGATAGTTTTCGGGTGCATTTATGAAAATATTTGCATCAAAGGTGATTAAAACCAAAATCATGTATTATGGTAAATTGATTAAACATCCAATAACTGCTGAAATCTGCACCAATTAGTCACCCAATTTGATTTATACATTCATGTCAAAAACTATCATTTTTTTATTGGTCCCCCTTATCTTCATTATGAATAGTTAGGGGAAATGATGAGAAGTGGTTGCTTTCATATCTCATCTATTTAATCTTATTTAAAAATGCTGCACTATGAGCACTTACTAAAGAAAATAATTAAATATATTGCATGGCCCTTAAGGGTATGAGGAAAGAAATATTTTGCCAATAGCTCCCTATCAGTGTCACAAGTCTTCCTTAGATTTATGTTGCACTCATGGCAGAAGAACTGCTGCACTGTGTCAGCTTCCCATAACCCTGGTCACAGCAAGATCACTGCATTCATAGAGTCGTTCAGTGATTATGTTGCATTGCTTTAAAGAGCACATCTCTGATAGGACTGAGCTGTTTTGCAGACTAGAAATAAAACTCTTACTGTCTTAAAGACTCTATGTACCTCTTCTCTTGACTGTGTAAGGATGCACTGTGCTCCTGTCATCTCAGATGCACTTGTCTGGGCGGCACGACTTCCACCTATATCATTCTGATTGGCATATGTAATTTTACATTATTTCTAGCACAGATCCGCCCAACTGCTACCTGGGCGGGTCTGATTAGCAAGCATAAGTGAAAACACCTGCGCAGATGTGCAGGGCCTTTCATACAGTATGTATTAAATTCTTCTGAAGAAATCATGTATGCACAGCCTCCCATACTCATACAAATGCACATGTAAAACCAGTGAGCCACAGCAAAAGAAATAAGTGAAGGGCTGAAAGTGTGTGTGCCAAATTTGCTTTAAAAAGCTGAGAGAAAGCCTGCCACCCCACTTCTACTCTAACACATGCATTTGGTGTACACATACAGTGAGACTTTTCATTGATTGTCACTGGGCCGAAATGTGTGAGTTTATGAAAGGATGTGTTTAAATAGCTTTAACTAGAGCTATATATTAAGGCTGTATGACAGGCCAGGTTCAAATTGTTGATTTATCCCTTAGGGCTTCGATCAAATGGCAACACTCTTTGCAGCAGTTAGTAGTGAAGTTTATGGGAAATGTGGCGCTGATTTGTGCTGATTTAATAGTGCAAATGGCCTGAGACAGAGGCAGGCACTCATATAGACCATACAGTAGTTTAATCTGTTAACAGTTATCATGCCAAAAAAATTATACTATGATGTGTACAATTCTTTTAAACGGGATAAAACCTGGAGTTTATGTTACATGTTGCTTTACATGATATTTCTTCTTCCCTCTATCAAAAACACAAAGATGCTACAAATAAACTCAACCATCAGACGCATCACTTGAAAAATGCAGCACCGACACCTCACCATCTACGTTAAGTCTGTGCATACATCAGGTTCATGCTCATTATTCTTATACTCTGCCACATTTATCGGTCTCTGTATGCTGTATCGTACGTCTTCTGACAACTCAAAACAGACCCAAATAATAGAGTCCTGCTTTTGTAACAATACCCAATGACAGCTGAAATTTCCTTTTGAATTACAAATCTTGAGAATCAAAACATAACAGTGAGTTGGGGAGTAATCTTGCTATTGGTTGCAACAAAACAAAGAGGGGGTGTATTAAAACACACATCCCCCCTTAGTTATCCACAGACTCAAATATAGTATGCTGGTCATCATAAAGTTAAGTGCACAAAGGTTAAATTAGGTCCAGCTGTTTGTGTGATGACTTTTCAATAATGAGATTGTAGATGTGCACAAATCAAGGTGAGCATTTTAAAAACTGTAATAAAATATTTACCTGACAGTGTTGGTCAACTCCTAAAACAGACTTAGTATTATTATCAACTAGGTTAAAGCTGTCGGCCTATGATAGCAATTTGACCATTATGAACCACATTTAAACAGTGAAAATAGCAATTGGGAAGTGATTATGAAGTGAATGAGTGAATAGCTGACTTTTATTTGGGCTTTACTGGTGAAACACTTGGATTTTGTGTAGCTGTCGGAGAGACCTGACTGGAATAATGAGAGCCTAACATCTGGGAGGCAAAAAAACTGGTCATGTTTAGGATATTGCAATGATTGAAACCAGATGAAACTGAGAAAACACACACTTGTCATTTTTCATTACGTTCTCATTTGTTGAAGGTCCTTTAGATATAATGTCCCACTCTTTTGAAGACAAGCCTCAAAACCATGTCAAAGTGCCTCCAATACATTTCTCAATGGAATCCATAAGAATACACACACCGGTAGTTTGTACGAAACCTGGCAACTTATCTACAGCTCTGGCAACAAACTTGATAAAAATGCTTAGTGAATCAAACCAAAGTTCTCCTCCTCATTCACTGAATCAAAGATATGGACATGCAGAGGAAACTACATTGCAACTTGAATAAAAGCTCAAAACCCTCCATGAACCTATGTAATGCGTATGATTGTGCAAATCCAGCCACAGTGCCCCAGGGCCAGGAAGATGGTTTGGCAGGGGATCACGAGGAACAGGTCAACACGAGGAGTGGGGGGAAGGCAATGCAAGCGGAAGAGTCAAAAGAAACCCAGAGAAGTCTTTGAATCCAGTGGAATTCCTCTCCTCTTCTGCGCCTCCTCTGGGAGGCGTCAGGAGCCTGTGGAGAGAGCGAGGTAAGACGGGGACTGTCAGGAACAAAGCTTCAAATTCACATGATATGTTTAGCTAAAAGGGTGAGAGAGAAATGAATCAAAGCTTGGCGGGATCAAAGGAACGCAACAATAAAGTCAAGGCGGTTGCCATGGGACCAGCAGGAGATGCATATCATTTGTAAGTTGTTCTTTGGCTCTGTCAGATGTGGAGGGAATTGATTGTTATTGTTTGGAGGATGAACTGCTATTGGAGGGGGTTAAGAGCAAGGGTCATCACTGCACAGTGAGAGGAATATATCTCCTCACTTGTTTTAAACAGCAGCTGCCTTTGATCAAATGTGTCAGAGGCCACTGCAGAAGCACCTTCAACTTGTGATAACAGACAACAAGACAGACGCAAAGACAAATTTGTCAACCCCATAAATATCTTATCGGCATAAACCGTTGATAGGCTAAACATCTCATCTTACACTGGCGGAGGTTGTGATCATTGTTACTCTTTGAATTTGAAATCAAATAGACTGGAGACTTTCATTCCCATTCATGCAGTGTAATTTTCAAACCAACAATTTTGGCAAGAAATAAGCTGTTTTTTTCAGTTTTTAATTCTTTAAAGGGAATGTTTACCTAAAAAACAAAAGCATAATATCTCACTCAGCCCTTGTGGGATTTAGCTGTGCAGATTATTTTGGTTTTTTTGTACCAAAGTTACGAATTATCCACCTTTTAAAACTGCTGCCGCCACCATAAAACAACATTGTAGGTGAATTCAATTTAGTTTTTTATGTTCAAAGTATGAAAAACTGATGATAAACAAGATATACAACCCTAACCCCCAAGCTAGCGACCCGTGCCTTAGGGGTTGAGTATGTAACTATAAATAGCAACGTCATCAGTTCAAGTCCGGCCAGGGACTCGTGGAACATGATTATAAGATTAGCTAAAACTTGGAAGATAAAATGAAAACATTAAAAGTGGATACCACTATTGGTGCTACAGAAGGAATTTAACTTACATAACAAAAGAACAAGTTACATACTTAAGTCTTTAAATAAAACATTTATACTGAGACAGAAAAAAAAAAGAAATCAAAAGTTAGACAGGAGAAAAAGTCAAAATTAAATTTGGATTTAGACCTACTTATTCTTATTTCATCAAAATGATGAGATTTTTGAATGTTTTTTGTTTTATTTTGACAAACTTTTCTACTTTTGTATCTTTTAATGGTAGAAATAGGCTTTTGTACATATACATATATTTCAGCACTTAGAACAAATAGTTCTTCTGTTTTAAAATATTCTAATTATGTCTTCATTACTCAGGATTATTGGATTTTCCATGTGCATACACATGCCTCCAGAAAAGCAGCCAATTGATTGACATGACAGTTACCATGTCATGAAATTCTTTTGAACATACAGGTGCCTGTTAGTGTGAGCATGTGCATTTCTGCGTAATATGTGTGTGTGTGTGTGTGTGTGTGTGTGTGTGTGTGTGTGTGTGTGTGTGTGTGTGTGTGTGTGTGTGTGTGTGTGTGTGTGTGTGTGTATTTGTGTTTGTATGTGTGTTTGTATGTGTGTGTGTGTGTGTGCGTGCGTGCTCATTCAGAGATGAGACCCGTCTGTCTGCTGCTCTCTCAGATTGCACCCATGAGAGCTCCCAAAATAACAACAAAGAGTCCTCAGTGGGTCGGATAAAAGCCCTGTCACCAACTATTTCAGTACAGAGTCTCCTCCCCTACTGTATCTCTGAATGACAACACACACATCACATGGAGACAGGAAGGGAAGACAGTCTCTCAAATTTTGACCCCAACAAATATATCCATATGTTAATGAGATTGTGGTTGGCTTTTAGCATGGGTCAAATGGGTTTTGATTGTGAGCTGAATGGTGGTGTACTCACTATTACACTGATGTTGCTGATGAAATATTCCTGAGTAAAAGTTGGGTGTTGTGATCAATCAGATAGATAACATATGGTACCAATATGTTTTGTTTCATCCTTTCTTTAAAGGAATAGTAAAAAATGCCTATTAGATTTCTTGCAAAAAGTTAAATAAGAAAATTGATACCACTCGTTTGCAGCTGAGGCCAGGAGGCCATTAACTTAGCTTAGCATAAAGACTGGAAACAGGGGTAAGCAGTTAGCCTGGCCCACCTACCAACACCTTCAAAGTTAATTAACTAGCATGTTGTCTTGTTTGTTATATCCATGCAAAAATGACAAGTTGTGGTTTCTATGGAGAACAACCTGCTGTTACTCTTGTCGTCATCATGAAGTTGCCCGCAACCAGCGGAGACTCCATGAAGTCATTGCTTTCTGCTATTAATCACCACAAAATAAATTTAGCTCCAACCAGAGCCATTTCTCCATATTTCTGTTTTTGTACAGGTTAAACAAACACATAAATTAGTGAGCTTTAGAGGTTTTGGTAGATGTACTTTTGCCAATTGGACAGAGCCATTCTATCCTTTTCCCTTTTTTTCCCGGTATTATGCTAAGCTAAGCTAATCAATGCCTTACTCCCAAAAAGAGAAACTATTACTTTAAATAATTTAAAGTCCAAAAAATCAAGACATGCTCAAATGATTTATGGTAAATGATGTGAGGCACCACAAAGAAAATAAGACAAACATCACTTCCAAATCTCTTCGGAATTACTGTAATATCCTATTAGTGTACAATAACTATAATTAACTCATTTGATTCACCAACATCTCCGATAAAAAGGACTAGTCTTTCACACAGTGCCAAACAGCAGTTAAATCTGCAGTAAAAATCCTTCCATATTGCACTAACGGATGTCGGGCCAAAAACAGCAGAGAAGGACTCCATTGTTATTTCTAACTGGTAGACGCCCTGAGGTTATTTTTCCTCTGCCTTGAAACAAATCAATGAAGCACAACTCACTTTGAACAACTGTACATTTGCTGAAATCAGATGTGGGTTGAGGAGCCATCTATCATTGCGTTTATTCTGTTTGTTGACAGAGGAGGACTTTGATAAACAAGCATGTTCTTTGAAACAGGTGCCCGAGCATGAGTTCAGTTTGAGAGAAAATTCAGAAAACTGACTGATTAGAGAGTGTTTGTTATTCTGCATCCCACCATTTGGATACTGTGTATCCTTCTCAAAGTCACAGGGATGCTTCCGGTATAAACAATGAAACTGTTTATTTTTCAACTAAGATAACACAAAGGTTTGACATGGATATTTGCAAAATTTCAAATAACTCAGCAGTGAAATTGTCACTGTCACGTTGATAAGACTGTCAACAAACAACATAACTTGATAAAATCAGCATCTGGTGGAGTTAAGATTTTTCTTTGTCTTTTAGCCAATGTTGCCCCCAAGTGGTAAAACTAGAATTTGCCTGAAACTTCAATAAATGTACAAGTTTGCATCACAAAGCAGTACACATACTAAATCTCATATAGGGTTGGGCATTGTTTGAATTTGAACAATTCTGATTCCAATTCTGAATCTTCATTTTGATTCTGGTTCTTATCGATTCTCGATTCCGATTCTTTGAGGGGTGGAGTTGAAACAGGTCACATGCCTATTTTTAAAAATAAGAGGAACGATTTAATTGAATTTAATGGTGGTTTACAGTTTTTTAGGGCTTTCCTAATGTAAAATAAAGCCACACTAGCGCATCGCTCTTTGTGCTTCAAGGCTGCAACACAACAAGCGCCTGGCTGCTTTGGAAACTAAAACTTACGCATATTAAGGTGGGAAGCAATGTTCGGATTTGAAACCAAATCCCCTAAATGATTCCAATAAAGAAACGATTCCAAGTGGGAATCGGTTCTCTATGCCTCATCATGAAACTTTGCACTCATTATTTAACAGGCTTTGATTGCATCAATTTTGTTTAATGTACAGTCTGCTTTCTCAACTGAAACAGTGAAGTCATGACCTAGTCATGATGTGTTTTCACTGGCTGTTCCACAACAGTAAACACAACATGCAGTCCATCCGGTTCACAAACCCAGCTTCTCCTCCCTATCAACATGTGGAAGTGTTTTCAAACCAGCAGCAAATGGTCTTAAATCAGTCATTTTAATATCAAAGCACTTAACACTAGAATGATGATTACTTGCAGGTGAATATCCATGCTGCTTGTCAAGATTACATTTGAAGAAAATGACTGAGCTCTTATCCGACACATACAGTACAGCCAGTGTTCAATAGGCAGGATCACATTACAGAAGATTACTTTGGAGTTTCAGCAATTTTCCCAAATTACACTGGCCTTTGGTCTCTGGTGAACTTGATTGACTTGAATGGTTTTCATTAGAAAAAGCCTTGCAAGGGCTTAACTGTTGATGCTCGTACACAAAAGTCGAGGCATTTGAGGGTGAGCGGGTGCAGCTGGGACACTGGAAGTGAATGGATATGCAGGTCCTTTCATGGAAATGCTTCATCATTTTTTAAGGGAACACAGACTCGGCTGTTTGATTGTTTGATTTGTGACCCTCATCTGGGTTATATAAGCCTGACATTGTCTTGCTACAATTTAGTGTCTTTAAAAAGAACTGATCTGTAATGATCAGCAATAAGTACTGCATTTATTGAATCAATAGACTTTCACAATCACTGTGGCTGGAGAGTATTGCTATCACAATATAATGTGTATTGATGCGTTCAGTGTGTGTTAACAATAAACAAACCTCATGTGATTTACATGTCATATTTGAACTTCAGGCCACCCTCCCCTGTCTTTCCTCATCAAAAGAACAAAATATGAGTAATGGAAATCAGTTATATGTCACAAAGATTCTGAGCTCAGACTGACAAGAAAATAGCCATGAAAAACATGACCAACCTTATTACCCGTCTAGGAAAATACTTAAGAGAGGGATCTAAAATGAAGAATAGTCCGTATACACTTTCAGTGTCACAAAGAATAAGAGTTATTTTTCCTGGACAGACATATTCCCACATTCCCATCAGCTGGTTGGCTGCTTTATCTGCTGCCTCACAACTGAAATCTGTAAGGAATTAAGGGGCAGTGTCAAACGCTTCTATGCATTAAGTGACTATCCTACCCGACCATACGTATAAAGTGAAAATTAATTTCCTAACTTGGCAACATAAACCTTAATTCTGAGGGCTTGCTGTCACTTAATGTGCAAATGATCTTTGTAGCACACACCCCCTGGAAAGAATTACAAGGTTTAACAAAACAGTGAACTCTGTGTCTCTCCAAGTTTGCAGAAGAGATCTGCAGGAAGTGGTGCCATCTTGAGGTTTACTGACATAGCCAGTAACTAAGGCACTGTGCAATTCTTTCAACTGCAAAATAAATATTTGGGTTACATTTCCAGAGCATCAAATATCACTAAGCTGCGTTTACTGTAAGTATAACAGTGACAAGCAAGGTATTTTTTTCTGCAGCTCTAATTTGGGATAGATTAATGTCAGAGGATAAGCAGTCAGAGTTTGATCATTTTTTGCACAAAAAAAGAGCAATTTTGGACAAAGAGACCAAATGTGGCAATAATGTAGGCTTTGTTTAAATAGTGCAAACAAGACCAGGACAAAGGCTCCACCCATGCCTCAGAGTACAGCCTCCTCCTAAAAAGTTGAAGTCAACATGAAGTCATGTCGCTGGGGAGACGCAAAATCAGTGTACAAAAATGACACACTTAAGCGGCAAAACTGCTTTGATTTAGTTCTTGCTTTGTTAATCATTTTCCTCCCATTGCATCCAGACTGCATCATCATAACATGACACTTCAGAGTGTTTAAGAGGCAGGATGAACTCTCCAGCCACAGCTGTCATCAAGCTGAGCGTTACTGGAATGAGGAAGCTACACACCAATTGCAGAAAGAGTTTTTACTTTTTTTAATTATTTAGGAAAGTTATACTTCCTCTCTTTGTTTTCCAGTAAGGCCCTGGTCACACTTTTGATGATTAACTGTATCATTGCCAAAGTGTCAACGCCAACATATGATACAAAATCAAAAGACATAATTCAACATATAACAAGTTAACTATACCCCACAGTATATGAAATCATTCAAATTAGCTCCACCCTTACTTCAATCAGTATTACTAATAATCCAATGTTATGTAAATAAGTCCTTCCTACTTTATGAGTAAATTTAAATTAAAAATGATGATCCAAATGATATTGTTTAACTTGATTTATATTGTATTTTTTTATATTTTAATTTTATTACCTAAACACTAATAATAATAATAATAAAGAACCTTCAACCTTTTACTGTTCTAAATTACATTTTCCCAATAAGCACTTTTACTGTTGTGAAATTTTGCATTATTTGTTGTGGTATCTACTGCACATCCCAGGGCCCAACAGAGGAGATTGCTCAAGACCTTAGTGTTCAGGAAAAATATGAAAATGCCCAATAAGACAAACAAAACAATACACTCGGTTTGCATTTTTCCCCTCTAATCTGTCTGGATGGATAACAGAATCTGATTTAAAGACTCACTCTTTATCATAAAAACATTCCTGACCTTAGTCCTTGATTTTGGCAAATGTTACCTACAGTGCATCATAAGTGTTGTAGAGGGTGTGGTCTGTCACACTTTGATGCAGAGCATAGCATCCAGGAGGTTGTCTGTATGTCTGACGTGTGCTGTTATGAAACCATGGCCCTTCAAAAGCAGGCTGTACTCTGTCGCGCTGCTCTGTTTCCCCTCACTCATGCTGAGGGCCTGCAGCAGCCCACGACTCGGGCCCCTTCGGCCTTCATCCAAGAAGATCTCACTCAGCAGGAGTCCACAGCCTGGCAGCATGATGCAAGTGCATGATGTGTATAAAGATATACAACTTTAGTAAACAATAGTGGTGGTTTTGTAATCCCTTATCCCCTTGCATTCCTTTGCGTTATGCAAATAATAAAGATCAAGGAGGATAGGAACGACACAATAAATCAGGTTGGTATTTTGGCGTGGCTATAAACTGTAATCTTAACAGAACTAACTCTTCAGACTCCTAAGTTTCACTGGCATGTGACTAAGAGAATGTTATACAAAGCGTGCATATTTAATAATACATATTTGGTAATTTAATAGTTAATGTTACCAATAATTATTTGGCCAAAATATGTAGTAAGAAACTGTTTTTTACCTGCAGTGCACACATTTGCAATTTTACTCAGAAGAATGCACACTTTGTCATCAGACCAGTCATGGAGAATTCTCGCCAGGATGTACAAGTCTGCTTTGGGCAACTCATCTTTGAAGAAGTCTCCTGTTCATACAGAGATCGAACAACAACAAATAAACGTCACAGAGTGAGTTGTTACTCTAATATCTAAGACCCACAGAATAACAACAGCATAACGAAGGTAACTATCTTTTTGCCTTTGTGTTTTGATGCAGATACACAAACTGACCTGCTACAAACGATACCCTGTTGTCTGTGTGCAGAGGATAGAAATGTTCACTCATCTCAACAACTGCTGGCAAGTCAAAAACTGTCACAGACAACCCAGGATGGGCTTTAGTAAACTCATAGGCCATTGCACCCGTGCATCCTGGGAGAAACATAACAAAAAAAGGATATGTTAAAAAAAACAAAGGTTTATTATTTAACGACAAACTTCTAAACCTTTACATTCTCTCTTTACCTCCTAGATCACAGGCAGTTTTAAAACTGGAGAGGTCAAAGGCTGTTGCTACAGCTCGTCCGGTAACTTTAGCAATGCTGTGCATGGCATTCATGAATCTCAGTTTGGCTTCTCGACTGTTGTAGAATGTATCCTTTAATTAGAAACAAATGACATAGGAGGAACAAAATAGAAAACAGCAGTTGTAAAATGCTTTGACATGTTTTTTCCCCACATTGTATCCATCTGAGGCTGAACTTGGAGATAATCACCTGACACATTTCATTGGATGTCTTCCCAAAAGCCTTTTCACGCTGGTTGGTTCCCTCCCGCACAGCACTCTCAAGGTGGGAGAAAAGAGGCCATACTGTGTCGTTACAATGCTGGATGTAGCCCCGCAGCGAAAAAGGAGCGTCTGACAGCAAAAAACGTGACGACAGATCTGTGTTCTTGTACACTGACTTCTGGCATGCTGGGAGTAGAGACACCATGAAAGATGTGAGAGGTTTATTTCAAGTTAAGTACTAATGCAATCTCTTTAAGTTGTAATTATGATAAGCACAGATGAGTCCTGACTAACCTCTCGGTTTGCTCTTCAACAGTCCCAGAGACACACAGGCTTCTAGCAGGCATTCAGTGCCCTTCACAGAGGCTTTGATCTCCTGAGCCACCTGTGCTGCATCCAGACCTGGCCTGCTTTGTAGAAGGTCAAACACACACATCTTGGATGCGGTAAATAGTGCCTGGAACATTTTAGGAAAGGCAGAATGGATTCAGAAACAAAGTGAAACTATGAATGTGATATGTAATTTTAGACTACCCGGTCCTTTTTCAATTTTTTTTTTTTTGCAGAGTTAAATTTTTTGGATACGTTTTTTGGATACGTGAGCTTTAGAAGTGCTGGTCAAAGTGATTTATAGGACATATTTTTTCCTTGTGTTCCCAATCTTTAGAAAGCACATAAGTCTATTTCCCCAAAATCAGACTATTCCTTTAAGGGAGTTTTCACACCTGTAGTTTGTTTACTTTGGTCCAAATCAGTTAGTGAGTTAGTAAACTATTGGTTGGTTCGGTTTGGTTTGGTTTGGCACCTGGAAAAATCTAAGTGTACAAATTGAGTCATTACAAATCCGGCAAGAACATCCAGCCCTCTTATTGGTCGGATATATAGCATGTATGGTTGGTGCAGTTTGAGCACGGATCACGTTCTCAAAACAAACAAACCACTCCTGAGTTTGACTGAAAGCGTGCCCAAACGAACCGCACCAGTGGGGGGAAAAAAACTCTTGTTCGATTCAACCGAACTAAAGGCTGTTGGTGTGAAAACACCCCAAGTTGAGCTAAATGCCACATTACATCCTCTTAAAGTTAACTACAGCATTGAAATATGTCACTATGGGAAAAAAGCTAAACAATATAGGAATACACAGTTTATCTCTAATTACCTTTGAGGCTTTGAATCCATCCATCAGATGAATAATTCGATGCAATTCGTCTTTTTTTGGTTCACTGTCCTCATGCTCTTTCACATTGTGCTCAATCACCTGCCCTCTGCTGGCAGTCATTGGTAATGTTGTACTGTGTATGAACTCAGCCTCTCTTTCATCTGTATGTTTAGACAGGCTGTTGACCAACATCCAGGAACTCTCGTCCACTTCACTTTCACTGCTTTTCCCTTTCACCTATAGAATGGGGATTGTTAATTATTAATTAATGAAAAAAGTTAACAGGTTGTGCTCGCAAGGTGAGGAAAACTAACCTTATGGACCGTATCGGCTGAAGAGCTGTTCTGGGTATGAAGTGTATAATTGGCTGGTGGGCTGTTCTGCGTGGGGCTGGATGAGGGGCTGTGTTTGGCTGAAGAGCTGGGACTGTGGCTGGACTGGGCTGGCAGGTTGAGTGGGGGCTGATTGAGTATTGAGGTAGTGTGAGAGCCGTTGTGGCTCAGCTGGACAGACGCACTTTCTTGGTCCGTGGAGGAAGTACAGCGGTTGTAAATAAAGTCCAACTGTTTGCAGAAGTGGTTCAGGGGGAAACCCACAACATTGAGGAAGTCTCCATGGACATACTCCACTAGCATCCCACCGAGAGCCTGAATACCATAGCCTCCAGCCTTGTCCCTGGCAATAAACATTTGCACAAGCATACACATGCTATTTCATCTTCAAATATTTTTTTGTTGACACATTCACTGTCAAATAGGACAAAGCAAACAGATTTTGAACAAAACCCAGGTATCAAAGTCCAAAGAGCAACAGGTTCATGTTCAACAAATGTGTGTTTAGGTTACTACACTAAGAAAGATCAATAGCTATTACATATTACATATGTGAAAGTTCAGACTTACATGGGTTCACCGCTATTGATGTACTCCCACAGCATGTTATCTGAGAGATCAGCAAACTTCACTTTTGTTTCTTCGTAGAAGTCAATCAACTGGTAATCCACTTCTTTGTCTTGGGGGGGATTAAAAAAGAAATGTTTACACTACACCAAGCCCTCACATATACTGTATAATTTTAGAAACTGGAATGAAAAGCCTACAGTACATTGCTGTCTAGTCGCCATTATTCAGATGGGACTTACTTTCTTTCACATGGCAGAAGACAATAGCTACACCAGTGATGACACTGTGCTCTTTACCACTCAAGCTGGAGGAGAAAAATAAAGAAGAGAAAAACTGTGAACCAGATCATGCCCGTTTCTAATGTTAACCCAGAGACATTGTAAATGACACTCACCTTGACAGCATCCTGTAAGCGTCCTCTTTGTCCACTGGCTTCTCCAGGATCCTGCCATCCACAGTCTGTGGAAATGAAAAACATTGAACTGATAATAGGAATAACATTCAGACTACGAAAAACATGCATATATTGCAGAGAATGAGCAGATAGTATCCTGTTAAGCTGTCTTCCTTTTACCACAATAGTGTCTGCTCCGATTACTATGTCTGGAGTCTTCAGGTGTTTCTAAAGGAAATGAATACGGAATATGTTATCAAATAGTCATTCAACACGATAATATACTGTATACTATCATACAAAAAGGAGCTTAACTCACAAAGGGCATCCTCCTAGCCACCTCCAGGGCCTTTTGTTTGGCTGTCTCAACAGCATACTCATGAGGTGCTTTGAAAAGTTTCTTGTTCAGAGTTTCTTTGAACCAAGATGGTACCACCTCAAACCGTAAGCCCTAAAATATAGAAAAAAGATAAAGAATAGATAAAAACTATATCTATATATAGAATATACTAAATTTAGAAATGAGCCTTAAAGGTTTAGTCCAATCAACACTATATTTAACAAGCCAAATGAACATTTATTTTTATTTTACAAAACAATATCTGCAACTAGGATATATACTAAGTGGAAGTGCTCTCTGGTGAAAAACATATTCAATAGCAATTCTGTTTCTAAATAACCCCTGCACACATATTCTGTTTATCAATTGCTTGTTAAATTAGACATATACACACACACACACACACACATATATATATATATATATATATATATATATATATATATATAAATACATACATATACACACACACACACACATATATATATATATATATATATATATATACATATATACACACACACACACACACATATATATATATATATATATATATCTTAAACATATAAATCAATAAAAGTATATATCTGTAATAAGGTAATATTGCTCCATATTGGTCTAGTTTTATATAAATTATAAATAATAAAATACTCATTGTCATTATGTTCATTACCACTGACATTCTCATCAAATAAGACAAATTAGGATACGAGACAAATCATTTATGATTCACTGTCTTCACAACTGAGTACACTTTAATATGTGTGTCTTTATCCCAAGTAATATGGTTATCGTGATATTCAACAATCTTATCGCATATTTTCCTCATAAGGTTCAGCCCTAGCCTGGTATAGTAATTGGATCATGAAGGATTTATAAGACAGATATGCCTACATGTGTTTGATTTGTTAAGATTTTTTTATAAAGAAATCTTTAACTTTGGTTAAAGTAACCAAAATAACCAAAGTGGTTTTTTTATAATGATTCATATGTCCAGTCTGGAATTTTGGGGACCTAAAAGCAGAGTCGTGGCTCAAAGAGAAACCATGTCCCTGCTGAACTCCATATGCAAAATATTATGTGTTCACAATTAAACAGAATGAGCAGTTGTCGTGATCTATATATAATTCATGTGAGTCTAAGCAGAGGAAAACATACCGCATTGCTGAGAATCTCCAGTCTCCTAGGAGAAGCACTTGCCAGCACAACCAGTTTACCACTGAGCTTGGAAATGACAGGGTTCAGCACCATGGTGGCCTTCTCTAACTGCCCATAAAGTGATACAGAGTTTAACATTACAGATGTAGCCTAGTTTATGTAAAAGACTCAGCAATAATGAGTCCGATGACTGCAGCTGTACAGTTACAGTGGTGTGAAAAAGTGTTTGCCCCCTTCCTCATTTCCGGTTCCTTTGCACGTTTGTCACACTTAAGTGTTTCGGAACATCAAACCAATTTAAACAATAGTCAAGGACAACACAAGTAAACACAAAATGCAATTTGTAAATGAAGGTGTTTATTATTAAAAGGTCCTAAACCATCATGGCCCTGTGTGAAAAAGGGATTGCCCCCCTTGTTAAAACATACTATAACTGTGGTTGTCCACACCTGAGTTCAATTTCTCTAGCCACACCCAGGCCTGATTGTTGCCACACCTGTTCACAATCAAGGCATCACTTAAATAGGAGCTGCTTGACACAGTAAGGTCCACCAGAAGATCCTTAAAAGCTACACATCATGCACAGACCCAAAGAAATTCAATTGAGAAAGAAAGTAATTGCGATCTATCAGTCTGGAAAGAGTTATAAAGCCATTTCCAAAGCTTTGGGAATCCAGCAAACCACAGTGAGAGCCATTATCCACAAATGGCGAAGACATGGAACAGTGGTGAACCTTCCCAGGAGTGGCCGGCCGCCCAAAATTACCCCAAGAGCGCAGCAACGACTCATCCAAGAGGTCACAAAAGACCCCACAACAACGTCCAAAGAACTGCAGGCCTCACTTGCCTCAGCTAAGGTCAGCGTTCATGTCTACACCATCAGGAAAAGACTGGGCAAAAATGGCCTGCATGGCAGAGTTCCAAGGAGGAAACCACTGCTGAGCAAAAAGAACATAAAAGCTCGTCTCAATTTCTCCACAACACATCTTGATGATCCCTAAGACTTTTGGGACAACATTCTGTGGACCAATGAGACAAAAGTGGAACTCTTTAGAAGGTGTGTGTCCAAGTATATCTGGCGTAGAAGGAACACTGCATTTCATAAAAAGAACATTATACCAATAGTAAAATATGGTGGTGGTAGTGTGATGGTCTGGGGCTGTTTTGCTGCTTCAGGACCTGGAAGACTCACCGTGATAAAAGGAACTATGAATTCTGCTGTCTACCAAGAGATCCTGAAGGAGAATGTCCGACCATCTGTTTGTGTACTCAAGCTGAAATGAACTTGGGTTCTGCAGCAGGACAATGATCCTAAACACACCAGCAAGTCCACCACCGAATGGATGAAGAAAAACAAAATGAAGACTTTGGAGTGGCCTAGCCAAAGTCCTGACCTGAATCCTATTGAGATGTTTTGGTATGACCATGAAAAGGCCGTTCATGCTTGAAAACCCTCTAATGTAACTGAATTAGGACAATTCTGCAAAGATGAGTGGGCCAAAATTCCTCCAGGATGCTGTAAAAGCCTCATTGCACGTTATCGCAAACGCTTGGTTGCAGTTGTTGCTGCTAAGGGTGGCCCAACCAGTTATTAGGTTTAGGGTGCAATCACTTTTTCACACAGTGAATGGTTGGATTTTTTTTCACCTTTAATAATAAACACCTTCATTTACAAATTGCATTTTGTGTTTACTTGTGTTGTCCTTGACTATTGTTTAAATTGGTTTGATATTCCAAAACACTTAAGTGTGACAAAAATGTAAAAGGAACAGGAAATGAGGAAGGGGGCAAACACTTTTTCACACCACTGTATGCACAGTGCTGAAAGGATTAGGTGATTAGTTGATAAGTCAATCGAGTTAACATCAATTTTGACCATTTAATTCATCTAGACAAAAATGCCAAACATTCACTGGTCCCAGCTTTTCAACTGTGCAGATTTGCTGCTTTTCTCTGATTTAATTATTTTTTAATTGTATATTTTAGAGTTTGAACAAAACAAGCGCATGACTGTGCTCTGGGATATTGTAATGGGCATTACGTTGTTATGGTCTACTCACCAGACGATAATCTATAATAAAAGCAATGGCAGGTCGAAGCCAATGTGCCTTATCACAGAATGCTTTCGACAAAAGACAATGAACTGCTGTAAGGTAATGTAAATGCATTTCCACTCACCGTAATTATAACGCATACAGGTATCCATTTGAATAAAGTTAGCGTTACAGCTTTTCCAAACAATGTCTAACGGCAATGTGTTTACTGTGTAACGTTCCTGTACAAACAATATTTGGCTCGCAAGAAAGTAGCCAAAGTTAAAATATCACGTAACGTTCGATACTACATGTGTTGCAAGCACCAAACAATGACGTTATGACATGACATAGCTAATTAAAGTTATGCTAGTTCCCAACTTTGTTATTCTAAATAAGTAAACTTGATGTTAGCTAGCGTTAGCTAACGGTACAAGCTAGTAATACGTCGACTTACTGTAACGTTGGGTTAGCAAGCTCACACACAAAAAAGTGACACATTCTTTCAAGAACAGTCATTCAAAACAAACACGTTTGGTGGTCTGAGACCGTTACATTGACGTTACAGTAGATATGCAGTACACAGACAGCATCGCTTACCTAAGTACTCCAGTTAGGAAACTGAAGCTAGCTAGCTTCTTGCTACGACTGGGTTTTAACTGTCTATGGACCGGGTACGACCATTGACAGTTAAAGGAACGACTGTTTGTCTGAGTACGACTACAACGACTACCAACGTGACGGCACATACGTGATGACGTTTCTTAACGAGGGCGGAACCACCATTTGCACCTCAACTGTCTATGATTGGCACACTGGTAACAGAGTAGCATGCAATCGCATGCTGTACATCCATGGAATCCATGGTAGTATCATATGCGAAATGCTACTAATAATACTTTCTCTAATTATACAATAATAATAATAGTAATATAATAATAATAACAATAATAATACATTTATTTTACAGATGAAGAAAAACAGTGAAAATAATCTTGAAACAAGTTAAAAAGGTGAATAGGTCATCTATACATAGTAAAATACAGTACACAGACATTTACAAAGATGTACAAAGGCAATGTTAAAATTGTTAAAATGTTCAGTCAGAGAAAGCTTATACTGTACAACACACATTCACATTTCGTTTGCATTTGTGCATGCTACATATTTCGTCAAAACTGTAATGATGCCAGAAATAAAAATACACATACAAAAAACAATAAATGTCTTTTTTTTCATCAAAAAAAAAAAATAGCCTACAGGGTGTAAGGTATTGCAAAAATAAAAACTAAAGTTATCAAAAAGACTCAGCTGCTGACCATGTTCTTTAGTTCTGTTGTAATCCTAAAAAGGCTGAAGTAAAATGATTTCGAAATAGTTAGACGTAAGAATTTGACACACTCAGGGCAACCCACACTTGCTAGCTCTCTCACTTCCTTTATCACAGCTCCCTCAGTCTTTATTCTCTTTTTCTCATTCTATGTCTCTATGCTGTGGTGTTCTGTGGCATCAAAGACACCTTGCTTTGTTCTCTTTCCTGACTTTCGAAAGCCGAAGGTGCCGAGTACAAACTCTCTCTATGTTCCATCTTCATTGAGTCCCCACTACTCAGAGTATGGAGATTAATTATCTGTCGCAGCTTGTGTCTGAAATCCTTGGAAGCAAAGTAGTAAATGAACGGATCAAGGCAGCTATTCAGGCAGCTGAAACAGAGAGACAGTTTGTAGGACATGTACATTGACTGCTTATAGAAGAGTCTCAGCACAGTGTGAGTCAACAGAAGGATGTTGTTTGGAGCAAAGCACAAGGTGAAGACCAGGAGAACAATGAAGGCCAGACGTATCGCTCTCTTTTTCTGGGCTGTCTTGGAATCTCTGGCCAGTTTGTGTATGACACTAATGTAGCAGAATGTTGTGACACAGAAAGGGAAGAGGAAGAGGACAAACACCATGCTGAAGAGAAAGGCCGCCCAGGCAGTCAGGTTCGGGAGCATGTCTTTCTTTAGCACGTCAAAGCATGTGGTAATCCCGAGTTCAGGAATGTTAAAGGTCAGGTCTGTGGTCATCAGCGGGTACAGAACGCTCAGGACTAAACCCCACATAAGGATGCAGCTGATGACTGCATTAGACTTTCTCTTCCTGATCTGCCTGAACCACATTGGCCAGACAATGCCTAGGTAGCGGTCAATTCCAATGGCCATCATAGTTAGGACGGAACAGTACATATTTGTGTAGAAGACAATGGTCATGACCCTGTGGGTGGATATATAGACAAAAAGAGTGTTTCATTTATTTACAGGTTAAAATCAAAATAAAAGATGAGAAGATTAATACCACTATTCAACATTAAGCTACAACCAACAGCCAGGTATCTCAGCTTAGCATAAAGACTGGAAGCACTAGGGAAAAACTAGCCTTGCTCTGTCCACAAATAACCAAGGGAGACAGGAGAAATCACCTAACCAAGAAAAGGCTGGCCCATAAACCTTTGTTTTGTTAACCCATAACTTATTAACATAACGTTGTTGTCACTTTTGTTTCTGTAGAGATTAAAACAAGATGTTGACAAAGAAATAGGTTTAAAAGAGTCTACCTATTTCTTTCTTTTTTTTGATTTTACTACCAATAAACGTTGTTGTTAGTTTGGTTTTCAGAGTTTCTGTACATTATTTATTGTTTCCTTTCCTGTGTCCCTTAATGATAGCTAAAATTGTAATAGCAGACTGAATGACAGGGAAATGATCAAAGTAGCTAAATGAAGAAGAAAAAATAAGCAGTCAGAGCTTATTGACCTAATGTTAACTTCTTGGTGACCCTGATGTTGCCATGGAGATGACAAATTGTTGGGTGAGAATATTTTGACCTATTTCTGCCCAAATATTCTATATGCAAACTCAAGCACTTAGCAATAAAATGATAAGAAAATGGAAGAGAGCAATGTGGAAAGAGTGGTATGTATCCATCTTCTCATCTAACTTTATTTTCCAAAATATCAAGCAATTCCAACTGGTGGACGGTGGAGGTACACTGAGCTGTGAAAATAGTGTTTGGCTAGACAAACACAATGTAAACAAGTTGAAAACA
Organism: Etheostoma cragini; assembly: GCF_013103735.1. Classification (NCBI taxonomy): domain Eukaryota; kingdom Metazoa; phylum Chordata; class Actinopteri; order Perciformes; family Percidae; genus Etheostoma; species Etheostoma cragini. The sequence continues at coordinate 9,300,471 of NC_048417.1, forward strand.
TTCTCCCAAATTTCTTTTGAATTTCTGTTGAAGACATCCTATCAATACTTTAACATTGCCCGCGATTATAAAAAATACCTGCACATATTGGCTCCCATCTTCCAGTGGTATCCTTGCATCTGGTAGGCGATCTGAAAGGGCAGGGCAGTTCCAAGGGCCAAGTCGGTGAGGGTGAGATTAATCATGAAGATGATGGAGGGGGTCTTGGGGGAGGTACGGAAGATGAGGATCCACATGGAAAGGCCATTTCCTACCAGGTTTATCGCAGTGACGATCACGTAGATGACAGAGATGGCAAGGCTGGCATTTACATTCATAAACAGGGACAGGGTGGCGTTGTCGAGCTTACTGGAATTCCCCATCATGACTGGGGGTGGATGGCTTCTCATCACCTGTGTTTTGGGGTTTAACAAAGATACAAATACTTGTGAGTCTTGTGTTACAATGTTTTGTTTTCTTGCAAAAAAAACTTAATCAATAAATCCATCTTGCAACGTTTTAGGTTATATCACCCAATTGTTTTGCAAAATTTGAAAGTAAAGGCATAAAACATCAGACAGCAGAAATGCGTGCTACTGATGGATATTGTTCCTCTGTTTGCTGTGCAAAAGTGATTGATCTAAAAGGTGTGAAACAGACACCTGTAGCGTTCTCAACAGGACTTCATTACTCCTGTTGTTGCTTGCGTGCGAGTAGCACATGTGTTGGGTGGAGTTTTTCACACAGGAAAAAGACTACTAAATTTTGTGGTGAAGCCAACTGTCGCTGTGAGTAGCTTGTGTACAATCGACATGTGAAAATGTTCAGGCATACTGATTGTCCTATAGCTTAAAATGGGAGGTGAGACAAATCAGAATGTTATCTTTTTGCCATTAGATAGTGAACATGAAGAGGAATAAAAACACTTTATTTGACACGTGTTACACATGGTTGTGGCGATGGGGAATTACCACACACCAGTGAGACCACGATACTGAAATGCAATGGAAAGAACCTATTACTACAACAATGATCAGGATGGTAATAAGTATGCAGTTAGGATACATCTTTCATATCTTAACAATATTTTGTTTAGCAATAATAACATTAGCAAACTAAGACTTTAGTTTATAAGTTTTTTTATCCCTTTAAAATTATAAATACATAAATAATGCTAAATAAATAAAAGTTTTTTTATCTATTCATTTTCCCTTATTTAATCCTGGAAAGTTATTTGTTGTATGTAATGGAACCAAGAATGTCTGAAACCTGTGTTTAATTATGACATTTTAACTTTTACACTCTCAAAAGGCAGTTTCTCTTTGATTATGTCACATATAGTATGTGTACTATACTAATGTTGTACCTTGGATCAAAGTCAGATGTTTAGTTCTTATGGCCACTGTGTTTTTTTGTCTTTATGTTTTAAAAAGCAAAATAAATATATTGTCTAAAACAAACACAGTAACAATTTTTGACCCCTTCTTTCACCATGTGATGTTAAGTTACTAAAACACATTTAATAAAAAAAACAAAAACGTTTTGAGCAAAGTGCTTTTGGTGTTAACTTAAAAGTACACATTGTAGCAAGTATTAAACAACTGACACATGAAGCATGTTTAGGCTAATTTCAAGTCAATATTTAAAATGTAAAACTATTTATAAGGTTAGAACTTCAAAGCTCAGGAAAAGTCACTCACCTATGAACGTGGAGGCAGACAAGACAAGAGGCAGGTTGGCATACAGGCATATGAGTGTCGGTTGCAGATAAAGGTACAGATGTTGTGACAGCTGAGGAAATGAGATTTGTGTTACAGTTACAGAGGAAATGGATCATGTGACAATCTTCATGCCGTCAACTGCAATGACTGCCACTTATCGGAATCAGACTTGGAAATGGCATGTCTTAAATCTCCACAAGCAAACAGCACTGAGAACATACATATTTACCCATACATAACAACAGCATGATGGGCTCATTCCTCACCTTTTGGTTCATGAGTGATCTCAACAATCTTTAAAACTATACCTGTACATGTGAAAAATGGGAAAGTAATTGTTACACATCTGTATTACTTAAAACTTTGGTTGTGTCACTTTCACTGTCACTCACTATCAGTCTGTGATATCTATCACTGCTGTGATAGAAATGGGAAGGAAACCAGAAAGAACCACAAAATCATACCTGCGTCACATGTATCTAAATGCTAAAGATGAACATCTGTGTGCTGGTTGACATTGAGTTGGATCACAAAGAATAGGACTACACTAAATATTATAGACAGTATATATACTGTATATATATATATATATGTACACATGTGTGTGTGAACACATACATGTGTGTACACACATACACACTGTATATATGGGATGTGTTATGCTGCTGGCTTTCTGTTGATGACAGTTCTGCTTTATCTGGGTAACAGTACCACAGTCACTGTCTGTGAGATTTTTTTGATTAATGCAAAACAGAAGAACATTGTGTAAAAAATATTGAGATCATCCACAACAAGTAAAAAAAATATAAATTACAACAGAACAACATGGTGTCACTTTGTTCTTAACATTTAAAGAGGAAAAGCAGGTTGAGATTGATTCATACTTTGGATGAACTGCCTACAGTTTCACTCATGATACACCTCAGCACGTCTACACCCACTAATGCTAAGTCCCCGCTGTGTATTTATGTTTTTACACTTTGCTAACTATAATTGACTCATTTCTGCCATACGTGAATGTGTGCTATAGGCAGTGCTAATGACCAATGCTGCCTCACCCAAACTGTCAGAGAGCTACCACAATGACAGAAACACTGATTTAGTCTCTTGTAACATTACATGAGCTTTATTTTCTCACAACTTAAAAAAAAAACATAATGATACAAGAGGTATGATGATGACAGACAAAATGTTAGATTGTGTGGAAAAAAATAATAAAGGTTTGTTAAAAAGACATATTACTTATATTACTATGATTTTTGTGGCTTTTTCATTTACATTTACTGGAGAGAATTAATAGAAAACCATGCACACAGCATAGAAAATTAATTGTTGTTATTAATTGGTGTCATGCTTTGCAACTGTACATCTTCTTTCTAGGAAATGCTTTACAGAAATGTAGAGAATGTGTTCTTCTTGGCTCACGGGTGACCATGTACAAAGCTTTGCTCACAAATAAATTATTGTCTTTGTTGGATCACACCTTAGAATAAGATGGACCACATGTAACAAGATACATAGAAACTACAAAAAGCGGTAAAACATTGTCCTTTCTTTATCAATAATAACTGCTATCCCCTCATCCGCCCACCTTTACACACAAAAATACACATAGGATTTCCTTGTGACATTTTCAACATCCATTGTTTGTAAGTTCTACTCACATTATATTTTATTATATTTCTATTTATTTGATTATTAAAAACGTACATGTTCAGCAGAGTCTAAAAAGGCTTATATACAAGAACAGTTGCAGAGGATGAGGTCATGGTTTTGCCAGAACATTGTTGAAGGATACCACGGGTTAACTTCATAAACACGATGACCAAAAGGAATGACACTACACTGTCCGACGCTGACTATTGTGCGGTCATAAAAGTAGTTAGTGTTTGCCCCTGTTCTTAGTCTCACACGGATCATTCAAGGATTCTTTGAGTATTAAACAGTGAGACAAGTATGGTATTTAGTGTGTACTTAAAATGTTCATGCTCCAGCAAAACAAAAACCTTATCCAACATTCACGGCTCTGAAATGTGTTCCACCCAGTACAGATGAAAATGACTAAAAGACTGTTTTCTTTCTTTTTTAAAAGCTCAATGATGAATTTCAACCTTCAATTTGAGCTGAATCATTTATTTGGTTTTTTTGGATAAAGATCTAGACTGCTCACTGTTCGTCTTTACTTTTCTCAAACCCCTTCTCCAGCCCCGTCGCCAGAGTGACAGCCTCATAGCCATGCTCGGTCCCGGATTCAGGTGAGGGGATGCAGTCATAGCCTTTACCTGCTGAGCTCATGCGCTTCCTGTTGCGTGCGCCTGGCTGATAGAGCTGCATGGCTGGACGGTCCTGGAGGGAGACAAGAGAGCAGAGACATAGGAGAGACAATAAGCACACATTTTGAAAATACATATTAACATATACATACTCAGTCATTCATCTACATACGGTTACTTATGTCAAATTGAGTGGTTTCTCTTTGATGGCTTTAAGGCCTTCCATACACGGCTCAATTCACTGGGTATCCTGTAAGAGACCATCTTACACATAAATACACTGAAAGTAAATATCAAGATTTCCCTGAGCTTATTATTATCGTGTTTAAAATAAATAAATAAATACACATGTAACAACCAATATGTGAAACACAGTTACAAGTCTACATCATGAGAAATTAAGCAATTAGTAATCACCCTCCCCCCATCTCATGCTCACCTTCTCGCTCACCTTGTTTCGGAGGCGTTCCTTCCTGTTACCCAGGTCCTGCCTGTCCTCCTTTCCTAGTTTGTCTCCAATGTCAGGACAGTAAGAATAGGCATGATGGTGCCCCTCTTTCCTAGCTCTGTCCTGGCAGTAGCCTTTCCCCCATTTGGTCTCATCTTTGCGGCGCATAAACTTGTCAAACTCATAGTGGTGTCGCTGTCGTTTCCTCTCTTCATCTTTGCCACGGTGATCTTTATCTCTTTGTCTGCGGCCGTGCTGCTCTCTCTGCTCCTTTTCACTCTCAGGCAAACCTCTAGCCGTCAGAGTGAAGGTTGCAGAAACACAACGTACACAATTATTACACAGGCACAGTTACAATCCAAATTCTTGTTACCACTTTACAGTAAGGTTTATCTTTTTCCTGCTATAAAATATAGATGTGAATTCATGTAAATCTATTTTACCAATAGATGTTGATATTAAAACATAACTCTGTCAGACTTTTAAGTTGTTTTGGTGGTAGTACATTAAGAAGAGACTTTATAATGCTAGCAGATTCCAATCCTGCTATGTTTGAATTTAGGTTGTGCCTTTAATTATTTATTAGTGGTCTGGAAATAAGATATTAACAAGTTACAGATCACCAACTATTCATTCTAATAAATAAAAAATATATATTGGCGTTGCCAGGTTGTGAGCTCACACTTATGGATCTCTTTTGGCTGCAAATGATTGCCAAAAGTAAAAAATAATTGCTAATATTTATATGTTGTTGTTATTGCACAACAGCCTTTGCGTTTTTGTTTTTTTTAGAAGGTAAGCAATCGAATATCAACCTTTATGTTGTCCTCCTGGGGCAAAACCGAAAAACAACACCTTTGCACATTTTTTCAACCTTGTTTTTTTCTAAACAACGTTTTTGTCGATTTTTAAAACATTTTAATCGCCTTGTTTAAAACTTAAAAAAAAAAAAAAAATTGTTGTGGCTTTCAATATATTTTGACGTTTTTTAAATATTTTAATTGTACTTGTCAAGAGCAATGCATGGAACCATCCATGTTATTTTTGGGCATTTTGGTTGAAAGCAACCAAAATTTCTGATATAGATAACTTTGAAAAGGGGTCAGACATGACCTGAGGACAACAGGAGGGTTAAACTAACGATCCCCTGAGCTTGTTTAAAAGACAAAGCTAACCACATTCCCGGAAGACATACTCACCAACAACTCGCCTCACAATTATTCACTGTGACAGTTACCAGTGATTTGCTTTTACACAAACTATGCATGATAACCATCTTGGACAATACATCTGCCCTTACTGTATATCTTTTTACATTCTCCACTCAACTCATGCAGCCTCTTTTTTTCTTATGCTAAAGTACTATTTTGAATATATTTGTATCAATTTTTATGTGAAGTGGTAACACATTTGATAAACAGTGACCATTTCACACTATGCCCCCACGGTCCTTACTTTTCTTTGGGGTCCTTCAACTTTGTTTGTCCTCCAGCTTTCTCCCATTTGCCTCTGTCTGTCTCCCTGATGTCAGTTTTGTCCTTCATTCGGTCGGAGTCCATGTCATCGTCTCTGTCACTTTTCTTCAGGAGCTGGATATGCAGATAAAACAGGAAAACTACATGTTACATCCAAGGAACAAGAATAAATAACTATGAAAATGATTTTTAATGAACGAGTTACCTTAATTTTGATGTCTTTATCAGACAATTTCTTCTGCTTATCGGCTTCTTTTCGTTTGCGTCTCTCCTCGTCTCGTCGCTTTCTCTTCTCCTCCTCCCTTTGCCGTTTCTTTTCAATCTCTCTTCTTCTCCTCTCTTCTCTCTTCTCCTCTCTTATTCTCTGTAAGAACGTGAATTGTAGCACATTGGGGGAAAATACAACATGTTTGGGGTAATTTCTTTTCATTTGAACATTGTTCATTTCTTACCTGTTTCTCAATTTTCTTATTTTTAATGTACTCCAACAGTGGGGTTGTCCGTTTGGCTGAAATCGATCAAAGGAGGTAGAAAAATGGACACAGAAAAAAAAGTAAACAGAAGTTTAGTAATTTTTCTGAATTCATATATTGATTCATATTGCTGAATCTTGATCATTTTGTTTGTAACCATACTGTGCTATGTCTATGGTACTGCACCTATGAGCTCTCTGGTTTTGGCCTCTATCTCTCCCAGCAGAGTCTCAGGGTTGGCCATGGACTTCTCTTCATCACAGGAGTAATTCTCCAAGAACCGCTTATACTCTGGGTCTGAGGGAGTTTAAGATCCAGATGAGATATATAGCTACATATATTGAAATATTCAAAGATTCAAGGATTGATTTTCTGTAAGTCTTATACCCGTGCAGCAACATTATAATCACATATGGTCTGCTGTGCTGTACTCTAAATCAGGGTCGTTGGGTTGAGTACCTTCTTCAATGCTCCCGGATTTGGCATCTTTCTTTTTTAACTTCTTCTTTGAGATTTTCTGGAAGGGAGCAAACTCCACCACTGCAGGATATTCTTGGCCTGAGTAAATATTGAAATAAAAAGGCAGTTCATCATTTCACAGACCAGCAATCAAATGGTAACAATGGCAACGAAAGCTCTAAAGACACCTCTCGGTCAACACAACTCAGCCTGTAGCTGTAAAACAAACACATCTTTGTTTGCATTTAATATAGCAGAATATGTTGCACTGTGTGTCCGCTTTCATGGCCTCCAAAGTCTAACTGAGTTTAGACAAAGAGAAATACCCTTGTTGTCAATGAAGACGTAGCCATCAAATCGGTCCCTGAAGAGAAGGATATCTTCGTTGTTTTTAAAATTGATATATGCTCTGGAGAACAAATGGGGAGAAAGACTGTGGAGAGGAAGAGAAAGAGAAAATCATAAAAAAATTCTCATGGAGAGGAGAAAGCAACAACCTCTGGCATCATAAGCATAAACATAGCTTATTTGTTGATTGGTTAAAACGGTGATCATAATTACCTTTGATCAGCGGGAAAGAACTCGAAATAGTCATAGGATGGAAGCGGACTGAGCTGTTCCTCTAGCTGGTCCTTTGACAGGTTAGGTGGAAGCCTTCGAATCACCACCTAAAAATAATCCTTTATATGTTATTTTTCTTAGTTCAGCAGGAAAACATTGTTGGTAATATAGGTCAATATGGTCCAAGATCAGGTTTTGACATATTCTTAAGTGTAATGTTGCATATTCCACATTTTACAGAAAAACACACAAGTCACAGAAAAACAAGACAGTGACATAATGGAAAAAGCTCTTCTAAACCTTGGGCTTGAAACTCTTCATGGATCCATCAGAGATTTGTTTGATACACTTTTCTTGTGTAAATCTCATAATCCGTGCTCAGAAAAGGAGCATAACACAGCTTTTGCACTACACTACACTATCAAATAGACTACTACATAGCCTGCTGTGGTTGTACAGTGCCTTCTGTGTCTCTTAGGGGAGCTTCAAAACATAAAACCCCCGATGACTGACTGGACTTCAAATATCAACTCATGCCGTGCAAGCAAACATTGTTCAAATCCTCAGTTTCCAAAGACACCAAATACGTCAGGCCGGATTTTTGGTAAAAGGTGTGTACAATTATTATTTTTTGATGGAAAGCCTTAGGTTGGACTGTTTTTCACTTAACAATTCTTAGTTTATGTTAAGGCCTTAAACAAAAATTAGCACTAAAATGCACACAGACAACATAAAGCTTTTAAAATGCACTGTCAATATTTAATAAACTAAACAAATACTCAAACACACAGAGAAATAAATCCTAAAAATGGTTGTTAGTTGCAGCATTACTCAGATTCATCTGAAACCTTGGAAAGTATTTAGCTACTGGAAAAATCAGAATTTAGAAAAACGGGATTACAGGTTGTATAACGTTGAGAGAGAAGCGGGTACACGATGCAAGAATGTGAACTGCATTAGACACAGTGTTACTATTTTCTAGTCAGTGTTTGCATCAAATAAAGTCTAAAGGGAATGTGAAATCTAAAGTGGAATGATATTACAGGTCTATCTGACAGATTGTGAATCTAGTCCTTCCTCCGCCTGTCGCTGTCCGCGGTGCTGAAACCATTCCAACTCCCCGTCTGCCTCCACCATGTCTGTTTTCCACAACGCGTAAATAATGCGACACATCCCTAACGCTCGGCCACCCACCTTAGTAAAAACCTCTTTCTTCTCTTCTTTCGGCTTAAAGTTGCAAGGGATGTTTTCCTGTTCTCTGGGGATGTCTCTAAATTGTATCTCAACGACGCTTTTCTCCTTGCCCACGGTCATTTGGTCCTTTTCAGACCTCATTTCTCTCCATCTCCGTCTTGCCCGTGTTGTCACTGTGTACTCGCGAGAGTTTAGTAATATCGCGAGTGGAGCGAGACAGACAGACAATTTTGATATCTTGCTACACAAAATTATCCATGGCATTTAGGCTATGGTATGTAGTCATACAGGTCCTTGGACGCCCACAGTAATGATCCAGGGTGGGAAACGAAATATGAAAAAGTTTCTCATAGGGAATTATTATAGGGGGGTTCGGAATTTCTTCATTTGTATGAAGAAATTCCGAAGACAGCTGTATGTAGACAGGTGGGTTGTTTAAAGGTGCCATTTAGGTCAGTTTAAAGATGAAATCTTTCACAATAAATGGTATCCACTAATTTATAATTTATTTAATTTCATGGGATATTTTGTACTATCTGTCTTATGTTGTTTATCTGCAACTTAATGACAATTTATACTATTTTCCTAAAGGAAAATTACAATGTTTCACCCTGTTGTTACTATTATACACATAGGCCTAAATTACACACAAATGCTCAGTACACAAATGGAGAGATGTCAAAGGGAGGGGGTTGCCCATGGAAAGGTGCCCAAAGCAGGTGGGGGTTCAGGGCCTTGCTCAAGAGCCCCATTGTGCCCAGGAGGTGAACTGGCACCTCTCCAGCTACCAGTCAACCAACTCACTACTGACGCATTTCTTTCTTTCAAACCAAATATCAGCGTGTTCATCATGTATGCCCCACACGCTAAATCACTGCACAAGAGCAAGACCCAGTTTTGGCTCCTATAACAGACCCAACTTTGGTGTTAAAAATACACCTATTGCCACGCGTTGGTTTCATCAATTAATGTCCCAATGTCACTCCATTACTGCAGGATGGAGCCAGCGGAGCATTCCCGCAGCCCTCCTGCTCCGGTGTCGGGCTGCGGCGCTTCATGCTCAACTGATCCGTAAGGTGGGAGCTGCATGTGGGGGCACTGTCCGCAGAGCTCCCACATTCAGGGTGGGACGACTGGCTCACTGACCGCCCGTGGACGTTTCGGCAGGGAACTGAGGAAAAACAAAAAGGTCCACAATACTAACTTTTCAAATGAAAACATGGGACTTTTGTTTAAATTAAAACACTGTTTAACCGGACCCATCCATGGACTAGTTTAAACGGACTGTATTTTTCTGATCTTTACAAATGCATCTGAAAGCAGTTTCCTAAACTGGATCACTAAACTGCGTCAAAGCCAACGCCATCACTTCAGATGAAAGAAACTGGATTTATAAACTGGACTTAAACTCACCACTGAGGAACGTTTGTCTGCCGTTGCTGGTCGCCACGCACAGCCGAGGTCTCTCTGGCGTCGACACGGAGCTCTTCAGACTGGGGACTACAGTGGAGCAGGTGTCCAGGTCCCGGCAGACCTTGTCTTGGGTGTAAATGACGGACGACTTAGACGGAGTGCAACCCATCTCTTCTGAAGTTCCTAAGGCCGCTCTCCATTGAAAAAAAATAAAGTCCGAGAGATAAAACGGTAAACTACTGTAGCCTAAATGACCTGTGAACGCAGAGAAGGGATGCGTTGTGAGGCTGGAAGACCTCCCTCCTCCCCTAAACCGGAACATGACATTAGAGAGGAAAGCCTGAGCGCCAGTGTTTCACATGGCAATATTTTTCTTTAGAGTAGTTGGCATTAAGTGGGGAATTCTCTTTTACATTGTGCATAGCTTCACAGGAACTCTGATCTGCTGCAGATTCACTGGTAACCAGTGTTAAAGATCTTTAACATGTTGACCTTGCTAATTTGTAATTGGCAGTTGGTTTATGCCAAAACTATTACTAACTATATTATAGGCAAATGTCAGAATGATTATCTCAGCATCTCCATGACAAAATTCATTGTATTGACAGTCACATTGATAAATGATTGTCCAGTTTTTTCAAACATTAAGTGGTGTACTAGGACATGTTAATATCTAGGCAAGATTTCAATCTCCAAAATGGTTAAATTAAAATCAACCCACCCATTTAGACAGCAGAACTATAATCTACAGTATCTAAATGAGGAGTGTCAGTTCTTTTACTAGCATAACATAACGTAGAAAATAAGTAGCACAGATTAAGGATATCAAGTTTCCACAATTGCCAGGGTTCAATGTGTTCTGTGGGTTTTTACAAATCATTCTTGTCTTTCTGATGAACACAAAACACAGATGTGTTAAACTCTTTTAAGATAAATGCATGGTTTATTGTAGGAATTACCAAGAATTGTTTTCACCAAAAACTGATTGTATTCAGCTGGCTCTTTATTCACTTCAAAATCCACAGGTTAAGCAACACGAAGGGTCCTGCCATAGGCAGCAATAAGTGACTTAAGTCTTTTAGTTGTGATGTGATGTGTGCGGCTGTGTTTGCTCTGTTCAACCAAGTGTCAGAGGGCCACATGTTCCCAGTGTCTTCAGGCTTACTCCAAGCTCCGGTGCTAAACCAAGCACTCAACCCCCAATCCAAGGCACATGTTAAATCCCCTTTTAAAGTGCATTCTTGCAAATTGAATAAGATGTACAGCCGGAGCTGTATACAAATTCAGCCATACGTTTACTCATGTTTATAATGTTCGCAATGGCATGTTCTATGTTTTGCCACTTACAGAAACAACCATATCTAATGCACAAGACGGGGAATCCACAGGAAACCTTTGGTGGAGGACAGGTGCCAAAGTCTTGGTATGATAGTTGTCCTTGGGCTTGGATATGTGTACCAATGACAACCTGTTGCAACGACAGTTTCACCTCCCCACAGGATGACATCACGTGCTCGTGTCTGACAAGGTGTCTAACATCACGTCGCTCTCGTACATGTCACACTCAAGGGTTAAAGAGAGTCGCAAAGGTGTCTCCAACATCATCTTATCCTGATTTGACATTGGTGTTTCCAAGGATGTGATGCTGGTTTCTTCCAATCTTGGGGTAGCTAGCAGCTCCCCAGGCTCCGATGTGTTCAGCATCTTCATCAGTGCCGGAGTGTTCAAGCTGCCTCGCACCTTGTCATTGAGATCTGTGCCTTTGTGGATACAGACGACAACAAAAAATCATTTATAGGCTTAAAATACCCACTGGTGTCTCAGAACAGATATTTGAATATTTGCAAGAAAAATGAAAAACTTGGCTGACCCAAGTTAAAAAAAAGAAAATCGCATTTGTCTGCAGATAAATCTGAGGTACCAGCTGTAAAGTTTTCTGTTTGTGGTATTAACAGCAATGAAAAACAGAATCTCTTTCCAAAGGCAATGTCCCAGTTTCTCTGGATAAACTAATACTACAACAGCTGAATTCTGACTTTGAGATTTTAATGTAATTTTTAACATCAGCCTTAAAAAAGCTAAGGAATGAAATGCTGGGAAAAAAAATATCTTTTGCCACAATGAGTTTCAAAGCTTAAAAACTCCTCTGAAATGGCAGCATAGCTGTATTCTACCTATGTAGGCATCCGTGTCGCCAATGTACATCTCAATACAGTGGCCAAGCATCGTCACAGAGAAAGTGTCGTCCCTTTTCAGTCCAAGTGCCTGTGCAGGAAAATACCAAACCAACTTTAAGCATTTCTCACCAAAGCATAATTGTTGACATAAGTGAAAAGCAATAAAACAATCACAGTGATGGTTATTGTTACCCTGTAGGCGTTTATTCTGCCTTTGGAAACAGTCACATACCACCAAAAACTCTACTATACAATATATTTTTCTATTTAGTGTTTGTTTTTATTTTATTTATCGGCCATCAGAAATGTCTGGTGGCTGTGGGTCAGAGGTAGAGTGGGTCAGCCCTCAACCACAAGATTGGCAGTTCGATCCTATCTTCCCCCCACATGTCAAAGTGTCCTTGAGAAAGACGCTAAACCCCAAGTTGCTTCCCGGATGCTGCATGTGGCTGTCCACTGCACCTAATGCTTAGGATGGGTTACCTGAAGCAATTGAATTTCCGTACATTGTACCCTACGATTGTATGTGATGAATAATAAAAAAGGTTTCCTTCAACTTTGTACAGCTGTTGAAGTTTACTTGCACTTTATTTGTTTGGTTCTAAAGACATAGTTCTTACTAAAAACTTAGAATTACAGTCAATTTCAACACTTAGTTTGTTGTTGGAAAATTTCGAGTGCTTTCAGTAGTACAAAAAATGAAAACAATTGATGGTGCCAACACTGAGTTATCCTCCTGTTAGATTTTGCACCCAACAGGCTTAAAAAGGGCAAGTTTTAAACATGTGTTTAGCCTCTTAACATGTTCAAAATGTCATTAAAAGTGCCTAACCATGTGCAGTTATTCCTTCAGAGTGAACTCATTGAATTAGACTGCAGTAGATGTGACAGAAAGTCCTGTTTCCTGTTACTGAAGAAACAGGAAATAACCAGAGGTATGTGCACTGGCTGAATGAATACAACTTGTATGCCTTTCTGTCACATCTACTGCAGTCACATTCACTGTGTTCACTTAGAAGGAAAAAATGCACATGGGTAGGCACAGTAAAGACATTTCAAGTATGTTTAAAGGCTAAAACCAAATTTAAAACTTGCCCTGTTTGAGCCTGTTGGGTGCAAAATCTAGCAGGAGGATAACTCGATGTAGACAGCACCAATTGTTCTAATTTTTCTCGCTTCTGACAGCACTCAAAATTTACAGACAACAGAGCTACATATCCAAATTGACCGTAATCTCCTTTAAGGTTTTTAAATGATAAATTAAACCCTTATAGACCGGAGAAAGGGAACTATACCGTATGGAAGTAGTCAATAGCACTCTCAAAGTCGCCTATTAGGCTGTGCACGTATCCTATGGCAGAGTAGGTGGAGGCGTGCTGAGGGATTAACACCAGTGCCTGACGGTGGTACTCCAGAGCCTGGTCATACTTCCTACAAAGACAAACCAGGATTCAAAAAGATTTGTTGCCACAGTAAGTTACACTTATAAGGAATTTGCCTTGGTGAATGGTGCATACATAAACAAACATGGATCCAGGATACTATGTATCCTGACAAAGTTCCCTTGGCCTTTGGAATTAAACTCACCCCATATCATCACATACCCTTCACCAGACATAGAGATATGCATGGGGAACTTTCCATAGATCATCTCTAAATGCAAATCAAACCAGCTATTAAGCTAACTGAAATAAAACCATGCCAATAGTATCCTGGATCCATGACATAACTGGCCTTTAAATATAAAAATCTGTCTGCCTCTATGGGAATTTACCATAGGAGTGTGTATACTTATGCCCCGTATTTTAAGGAAGAACATTTAGGATACATTATTCATTCACAAAGAAAATTGGTGTCCTTAAAAGGTTGGATTTTCCTTTTTTTATTTTATTTTTTTTAAATTAAAGCATTCAAATCAATTTCCAAAGATTTTTTTTTAAATCAACTTTAGCATGGGTGTGTAAACTTTCTCAAGCCACTGTATATCTTGATAACCAAGGCCATAGGTCAGTATGCCATCTGCTGACCAGCAACTTAATAGCATTAGCAATTTAAAACTTGTGATTTTGAACCTGCAAAATATAAAAGGTTTTGCTAAATACAGCATTTCTTGTTTCAACTTGTGAAGAAACTCCTGCTGCTATTGCTTTTGCAAAGGTTGGTAGGTACGTGTAGATCTAGTCCCACATTGACCAACAAGGTCAATAGTGCACCAACAACCTACTTTACCTGGATGAAACAGTCCTTCTATATGAAAACTGTCCAAACCTTTCAAAATATGGCACACATTTGGCGAGCACCTTATATCTATTGAGTGGTGGCAATACATAATTTATTAAAGGGTCTTTTCATGAATTCTCAATGAGGGTCCTATCTATGTTGAATGATTGCAACAGAACAAGTGAGCAAATCTCTGAAAATGATTTGTCAGAGGAAGGTCAAAGCAAATAAGATAAGGATTGGAATGAACAAATAAGTGGAGAGTGCATTTTCCAATCTTCTTTAATCATTCACTCGGGATAAATTTAGCATCCCATACTAGTAAAATATGTGCTAACTCAAAGAAGACTATGAAATCCATGATTCTCTACTTACTTCAATTTGCGACACACATGACCCAAGTTGTTTAACAAAGGCTCCCATTTGTCCACAGTGACCTTAAATTTTAAACAGGGAAAAAACAATAAACATACATTACAAAACTCATACAGAGACGTGATCATGTTTTTAAGACGTTCACATTTTTTTTCAATTAAATACTTTTGCAGTTACCTCATTCCCTATGGCTTTGATCTTCTCCATTGCATCAAGAAACAACCTCTCTGCTGTCTTCCAGCTAAAACAGATGGGAAAAACATGCTTCATTATCTGATCTTTTTATATCAATATGTATCACTGTGTGTGTAAAAACATGAGCTGCATCATGAGTTATTTTTTGTATGTACATTTTTTCAGCGCTTTTAAGTGTCAGCACCCAGACTACAGAAACAAATTGCAGATATTTTTGATTTTAATAAGCAAAAATGTAAACTATCCGTGTAAGATTTTTGCTGCCACCCCAATATTTTATTTTTATTCACTTAAGTCTAATCACCTTCAGATCAATGTGAAACTATCTCATAGCAAGATACAATCAAGACCCTTTATCAAACAAGAGGCCGAAGTGTGTGTGTGTGTGTGTGTGTGTGTGTGTGTGTCTGCATGACTCACTCTCCATTTTGAAAGGCAACAACCGCCACCTCGTGTATGACAAATGGGTCCTCTGGAGCAATACTAAGAGCCTGGCTGAAGAAACGTTCTGCCAGCTTGGAGTTGTTGGTCAGACCGTACTCCAGGCCAATATAAAGCATGGGTAAGTGACAGCTAAATGAGAAGCAGCATACATCAAGTATCAACAGAAATAGCAAAATTGCCAATGCAGGTTGACTAGACAGGTATGTATATAGTGTAAAATGTACGTACCCTTTCATCAGCTGGGCAGCAGTGAAATAGGCAGCCATGGCTTGGTCATGCTCACTCTCTACCGCAAAGGAATGGCCATAGGCAATCCATGCAGGACCATATGTCCTCTCCAGCGTGGTTGCTTTGCTACAGGAGACATACAATACCCAATATGTATAAATGCACCAAAATATAAACATATATACCTATAGAAACAACTTGGAATGTGGTCTCAAAAAGTACTTCCTTTTGAGTGTGCAAAAACATACCTAAGGTATCGCCGAGCATGTTCATTTTTGTGGCCAACCATGAGATAGTAGCACCCGACAGCAAACCAGGATACCTGATGAAGGGTTTTATTTGGTTATCAGATACTAAGTAGTATGTAAAATATAAATTAAATGGATGGTGATATAGCTGCAACACTTACTGGGTTGTTGGGATACAAGTCTACAAGTTTGTGTGAGAGGTAAAACAGCTCTGCAGGACAAAAACACAAAAAGCTTGACATTGAGCAAAATAAACTAATTAATTGTTATACTGATGAGTAGGCCAATCAATCAAACTAAACAATGTGTGAATCAATTTTCTGAATATATTTTACCATTTGCTTTTCCAAGTTCCACCAGAGTTCCTATATGGACTGGTAAGCAATTGGCGTGGAATGGGTCTTTAACCATTACCCTGAAATAGAAAAACAGGAGCTGTATTAAGTGGTCCTGCATTTTACATTTATACTGTAGTAACTTGTGTGTAACCCAAATGACATGCATCTGGATTACACATTGTGGTATTGTGTTCAAATGGCATTAATCATTGGCTTTCTTGGTTTGAGGTAATGTGTGGATTTTAGGCAAAGCTGTAAAGTTAGGCAGGCTACACATTGTGTACATAGCTGAATTATCCTCATTGTGTGACTTGACAGAATAGTATGTTGTACGGTCCTCATATTTTCACAGTAGCTCCACATTAATGTAATTATTTTCCATAACAATTCAACACACAAAGATCAACAACATACAAATAAAACCCAAAGACACTTACATTGATGTGAGTTTGTAGCACATCTTGAAATCACAGTTATAATAATGTCTCTCAGCAAGAGACACCACTACATCCAAGTTGTCCTGAAGACCATTGGCCATCTCTGGCACCACCAAATCACTGGGCTTGTTATACTGCAGTAGGGAGAAAGAGTGTGCGTGTGTGTATATATTTATGTATGTGTGTGAAAGGTGGGTGCAGGGTTTAAATGTGAGTTGCAGGGAAAAGAGATTAACCAAGGTAATGAAAACAAAACAAAGAGGGAGAAGGTGAGAAAGGGGTTAGGACAAAAGAATATCCATAATATGCATTTGCATTTTAATGAGTTTTAACTATAATCCCTGAAGCTCGGCAACACTGGAGAGCAACATTTGGTTGTTAGCCCTCTATGAGCTCAAATTAAACAATAAGGCAGGACTGACTCAAAACAAACCACAGGGCCCATGTTCATTGTAATAAGAGAACACATTATTCTGTCCAACAATGTGTCTCAATGATGAGCTCTTAATATTTTTTTTGGAAAACAATGGGACAATATGTCTATGCCACAAAGGAATATATCAGGCTTTGATTATAAAGACAATACCTGTTGATCAGATTAAATCTTTGTTGATTTTGGTCCTCTAAAAGGAATAATTGACAACAAGAACCATTTAGAATATCATCAGCCTTGTGCTTTAATTGATCAACAATAAAAATATTAGCCACCCTTTACCTTCTTTAACTTATTCTCAAATAAGAAGTGCAACAGCTCCTCCTCTTCCTCAGTGCATTGTTGACCCAGAGGAAGTGAGTCAAGGAAGTCTTTTTCTATTGAAAAATAAACAACGCATTTCACATATACTGCCATTTTTCAAAATCCTTAAAAATAGTACACATCCTCGCCACAGATCAGTCTCACCTTCCTGTGCAGTCAACATGTGGTGGGACGTTAAAAGGTCGAAGGCTTCAAAGCAGTACACATCCAGTTTCAAGGCCTCTTTGTAGCTGGAGGTGGCCAGCGGCCTGTTGTCCATGGCATCATAGATCTTACCCCGCAGAAGGCAGATGGAGCTGTTGATCTGAAATATTTCAGAGGGACAAAGTAGAATAGAAAGAGGGCACAGTCTCTAGCAAACGTCTATAATATTACTCATAACTTTATATAGCAGGTTTTCTTTGGTTATCTAACCAAAAGGCGGGCTGCCTTTGTCTTATTGTTTTAACTACCACTGGATTATTATTTGGGTCATTCATGTTATGCAGCAACACTTCTGTCCGCATAAATGACTTCATATGACTGACCCACAGAGGCCTGGATTTATAGTATGATGTCAATGTCTCCTACAGTCTAACTCTTTTAATAAAGCAGCAAGATAAGACAGTTCAGGAAAAAAGTGAGGATCGATCTGCAGCATTTGTCAACAACTGTCATATACTAACATAAAGGATATTTTATGCCAACATAACCTGCCCACTCAAAACCATATCCGCTGCACTCAACTTTTATTACAATGGTTATTCATTAATTTCTACATCTAGGGCAAGACTTTATTTTCAACTGTTTTCAACCACTGAATACATTTATTATACTATCCTAGCCAGTAGTAGGCTTGCACAATATTGGAAAAATCTGCAATATTTTTTTCCCTTGCGATATATGTTGTAATATGAAAAAAGAAAAAGTAATTTTTAAAAGATTACATAAATAGCTCTATTTGGAAATAAATCATTTTCAACTACTGCAGTGATTTTGTAGGGGATTGCATCTACATAGTAGAAAAAAATGAAAAAGGATCTTTTCTAATGTGAACCATTCTTTGTTGAACTTTAATGCTTTACAAACACCAAAGCAAGTAAGATGTGACTAACGTTACTATTCTGAAGTGATTTTGGAGATGGAAATTAGGTAGAAATACGCTGGTTGACTAGCATGACACCCTTGTATTCATATAATAATCAATCCAGGCTAACATGAATGACAGTGACGGCATGTTGTTTTCTCTAAATTTCTGGTTGTTGTTGACTAGCGGGGCCAGCTTGTTAGTTTGATATGTTGATCAGATCTGCATGTCATGCGCACTAGAAACACACTGTGTATCCAAGAACAATTAAATCAGTGTAAATGACGTTAGACGAGACACAGACTTCTGTGGTAGATTAGTGTTACGGAAACGTAACACTAATCTACTACTGATTAGTAGCAGATTGCGGCTCCAAACCGCCAGTTGGGACAGGCGGACCCCTTGTTTCTTTATGCTAACTATATTAGCTTTGGCTTGGCAGGTAGCAGCTTTCTGCTTGTTTCTTTATGCTAACTATATTAGGTTTAGCCTGGCTGGTAGCAGCTTTCTGCGGGGGGAAATGGCCGGGAGACGTTGTAATTATGTTGCATTAATCAGGTGATTCAGTTCATATTTGCAGCAAACATAAAACACAGACTGCTGTAGCTTCACTGACTACCCATCAAAACTATGCGCATCACTGTGTCAGCGGCAGCAGCTGCCTACTGTCTTTTTCTACACACGGGGAGCCTCACTTCCCGTAACAATAAACCCTGTCGGACTAACTTCACATACACACATTGCCCATGTGGCTACCTGTCTAAAAGGGGAAGGGTTGAATGGTAAAAATCATGTAAAAGAGAACGGTGAAAGTTTACTTTTCTATCAAGCTGCAAAAAACGAGCGTCAACATTGCAACGTCCTGCAATGTGACTATCGCGCATGCGCACATCGCAATGTTGATGCTAAAACACAATAGACACAATAAAACAATACTGCCCTAGCCAGTAGTGCAAAGCTATTTTGAGAAGATGAACTCCATACCATTAAGTCAGATCATCATATCTGCTGGACAGTATTTTTATATCATAAACAATGTTTACACAAACACAATTATCTCTATTGCTTGTGACAAGATATCTAAATGTTGGTTTACATGATTCAATAAAAAAAAAAAGTAGAATTATGTTTTTCTACATGAATGTAAAACTATTTTGTGGACAGCTTTTTTAAACCAATAAAAAACAATCATTGCTAATACTGGTTTCTAAATTATTGAAAATAAAGGAATTATAGAGACGGCATATGAGGCACCACATTTGAGGATTCTGGGAACCATATACATCCCCTAAAATATGGGTTACAATTAGTAGACATAGATCATTTTTGCCAACAATGTCAATGAAACTTGGTGGTAGTTTGTGGTTGAAGTGTTTGTGAAACTGGACATGGCTGAAAAGTCAAAATACTAAAAGAAAATGCATTGGTAAAGCTACATATCTGCAGTAACAGCAATAAACAAAATGAACAAACAAAAAAGACATGTGCTGATGAACAGACCGATGCTTAGTGATAAGATTACATCAGATTGTCTAAAAACTATAATCTCAAGGAAGCGCTCAAATCACAAACAGTGGCAGCCCAGACTTACAGAAGCAGGGGACATGTCCCAATCCTTGGATGACTCTGGAGTCCCGTTGTCTTCTTTCCCACTCCTGTTCAGCAGCTTCTTACTTGCCGGCTCTTCTCCATCCAGGATATCCAAGGCCTGCTGGAATTCTTTGGCAGCATACTAGAAAAAAACAGTCAGATAGATCTAAAGCATGGACAATACCTGGTAGGTTTCTCTAAATTATTTTCTATAACATGTGCAAAAGAGGGTTTAAAACTGATACAAACATATTTTCCAGTTACTTACATGGCACCTAGCAGCAAGATACTGACAAGCTCCATATAACTGCATGAGAGAAGACAAATATGGCAATTGGTTTATTTTAAATATAAATTTCTTTCAAAAATTGATAAGTATTTTAAAACTCATTAATCACTTCACTTCACTTCCCATCACATCGCTTTGCACTTTTCGCCAAATCACACATAACCTGCGATTACCTTGTCAAGTTTTCGTGAACGGAGGGCATGGGAGGCTCTATGGTACTGTGAAGTCAAGTAAAGGCACTGAGCTAGCCAGTATATATCCTGGGGTTCCTCTGCATGCCAAACAAAAAGGTAAAGTCATCAACTTCTGACGTTAGTCATATTTTCTTTCCTACAAACTTTATTGTGTAAATGCACTTTTACTGTACAAAAATACAAAAAATATACAAACATATAAATTATAAAACTGTTTCGTATCACATTTATTAAAGATAAGACCGTCCTGGCTTCACTTTTGTTCTTAACAAGGACCCACATTTTAATATTATCAGGATATAATCTAAATGTATTACAGTGACATATCAAGAAATGGGTATATGAACACATTTCCTATTCAATTCGAACACCAGACTAGACTGAGAATTAACACAAAAAAGAATACATGTATAGTAGCTTCTTCAATTTTACAAAATTTGCATTTGTTATGTACACTTATGGAAACCTAACCTAAAGCATAACAATTGTGCACAAGACAAAGTTATCTGTCAGCTTACAGCACAACTTCGCAACTGTTGGCAAGCTACTGTATTATATGCCATCGAAGTTACGTTCTTTTCGGCTGGGATTGCGAAGAAATTTTACGGACAATGATAAAATTATCTTCCTAAAAAACGCCAGTCCAGCTAACATTGGCTTTGTAACTTTAGGTGACCGATTGGTAAGGTTAGATTAAGTCCGCTAACATGCAGGGTAGTTACACAGCCCTAACGGCACTCACTCACCGTGAGACAGGGACGCTATCTTGTCGGCCCAAAACAGAGCACTTTGATACTGTTGCTGTAAACAAACACACAAAGATAGAGTCACTCAAATATATATTCATTGTCGTAGGTGGCTGGCTGCCCGGCTGTGTAATAACCTTAAATTAGCCAGGCAGTGAAGCTAGGAAGGTTTGTTACCATTGCACCAGGTTTGCTCTCAAGCTAGCCTTAGCTAACGTTGGTAACAAAGTCAGAAATTAATCGTAAATCTTAACGTTACCTGGTCAATGTACTGCCGTACTCGCTTTCGAAGCCTGTCAAGATTCATTTTGTTTTCCTTGCTTTAAAATATCGTTCTATCAAAAGTGTGTCATTCTTAAACACGGAAAAAAGCAATGTATCAAACTATGCTCACAAAAATACGTGCTAGCTAGCTAGCTGCGTAAAATCAAATCCGCGGCTTCTTTCTGCAACGAGTGTCCTGCAAAATGTGCCGTAAGGAAACTAATAGTAGATTGACAGTTCCACATTACCTCGTCTTTCACTTTTGTATCGCTGTAAAATAATTGCCATGTAGAACATCAAGATACAAACATTTATTTTATTCCCAAAAAAAAGTTCATCATTCTGTTTGTGAATATTCCCTAAACCAGAAAAGTATAGGCCTAGTGTCCATGAATTTATCTTGGTACATAGCCTATAAAAAATACTTCTCCTGCTCTCTGTTAGAGTACCATACAGTATCTATCTACTAATTTGTCAGTAGATAAGACTTTTTGTTTTAAACAGCTTATAGTGAAACTATCATAGTCTCTTTAATGTGCAGATAAATGGGTTCACCAAAAGAGGAGTTTTATTCCTCTGTAGGACTTAAGGTCTCCTGCTCTGGTTTTTACTGTAAGGTGTGAGCAGTACTGGACATATCCATCAGGAGAGGAAAATGTTTCAGCAGTGTGATGGGGTTTGTCTGCTGGAAGTTAAAGGCTGTCAGAAGAACCAGGATTCTCAAGTGCATCTGGTGAGATGGATTCCTCAGGTGCCTTTGGCTCAGGGTATGCCGCCGTGTCCTGCTGTTTCTCTGTTCCTGTACTTCCTTTCTTGCTGGTTTCTTTACTGTTTTCATTTTCTTCAGACTCTTTGTCATTGTACTTGTCGCCTGCACGGCTGTGTGTGGTAGCATCAGCGCTCATCTTTTGTTCTTTATCTCTATCATTGTGCTTCTTAATGGAGTTATCTTGTTCCTGGTTTTGGTATGTAAAATCAAATAGTCAGTGTGTTATGCAATAAAGATCATTTGGTACAGTTTTGAAAGGTCAAAAGTTACAGGTTGCGCTTCTTAAATGAATGCTACTCGAGCTTAAAAAAAAAGAGATATGCTTCAAGTTTAATGCTCTATGAATGCTTTTTAACCTTTTGCTCATTTGTCCTTCCTCGTGGGTAACGTGCAATGCTGTCCATCACCTTGAGGGTTTTGAGCCAGTCCTCATTCCAGCTCTTTAGATTATAGTGAGACCTGCACTCGCTCAGACGGGACAGGATCATTTGATTCTCCTTGGTAATACGGAGCAACTCCAGCTGTTGCTTCTCCTTACCAAGGCTGCAATTAAGATTAAACACAGGCTACAACTGGGTTTTTAGTTTCCAGGGCCACCTTATATCTTGGCAATACAAGTTGTTGCACAACTTAACTAAGTACTTCTACACTGAAAGTTCCGCCACACAACCCCAATTTACCTTTTTCTGTCATAATAATTCTTGTTGTCAATTCCTCCAGTGGTCCTCATGATGTGTGATATTTTCTCCATAAGCATGTTGTTTTCCCTCTCAATCTTCATTGTCCATTCCTCTTCAAGCTTAATGCAATAACATGGATCAGGAATATACACACAGTATTTGGATTTATTGAATTGAGGTTAAATAACATTCTTAGATTTACTGGGTTATTAATTTGTCATAGTTATATGAGTTATATAAGTCTGCTGCCACCCTGTGGACATGATGTGAGTTGACTTGAAAACATGAGAGGTAAATCAGCAACCTTTTGTTTCTTCAGCTTGACTGCAAGGTGAACATAGGTCTTTGGTGGAGTGGTGTTTATTGTTGGTTTAGCTGACTTCACCTTGGGAGAAAACAACAACATACAGCTTGGTGTAAAGCACTAAATGATGCTGAATAATTCAAACACATAATCTGGTTGAAAAAAGGGTTACTATAATGGTTTGTGACTTGAATAAAAGCTTGAGGTCAAGCTTAGAACATTCAAATATGGGATGACTCAGCAATAGCGAGTTGTCAAGTCACTTCACCAACCAAACTACATGTTTATCCTCACCTTTCCCCTATGTAAATCATATGAAGTCTTGTCCCATTTCTGCTGCAGATATTTGTTTCCAGTGGGAAGCAGGGGTTGATATGCCAGATGTGCCATCATGGTCCTGTCAAGACAAAACATTAAACAAAAAGTGCAAACCAATTCCCAAACCTGCACCAGAAAGAGAAACACACATTTTAATGATTAGGATTTTAGCATTAATGCTGTGGTCCAGAATTAATCACATAAAAGTGTGAACAGTATGTTACCTAACCCAGTCCGTCAGGTCTCTCTGACTCACCTCCCAATCCGTGGCTGCCCTGGTGTCTCAATATCACAACGCTTCATCTGCCCATAAGAGTGTGTTCACACTGTGCAGCGTCCAGGTTGACTGGAGCTCTGAAACTGTAGTCTGTTTTCTGCCAGTCATACATGGTTGCCATGACAGCAGCTGGAGAGAGCGGAGATGAATGAACGGTTTCAAATGATGTGCTTGTTTGGCAAGTTCCACACAGAGAAAAATATACAGGCATAGAGATAGGCTAATTAGTGAGGAGACTGGACAGAGTGACTGTAAAATGAGCTGCTGTGTGAAGACACCGTTTAACACATTTCAAAGCTGAAAATGAACTGGAACTCAAACGGAATTTTCAAAATCTGCTCAGGTTATCTCAGACTGTTCATGCTTGCCAAGATGTAAATGTAAAAATGTGACTCAAATTTCTGAACACTGATCATACTTTCCATTAGAGTCAAAGTTCAACGGACCTGTTAAACATGTTGATCGTGAAATTATTAAATCAAATGTAGAATTATAACATTTATTGAAAACAATTGACAGGATTAAATTAATGAGGTCAAGGGCATGCAGGCCACTACATTTGTCTTTTTGCTGCATGTTGACAATTGCAGCCTTGGTAACAGTTACTTAGAAACTTAAACACACTCAGTGCAGAAACAGTTTATACAAAAGACACCCACAGAAAATCTGCTGTCATAAAGCACACTGTTGGTTACTGCCCGACCATAACAAGAGAAATTAAGCTGATGTAAATTTAGTTGAATCCAATCCATAACACTGTATATTATGCAGTGGTATCATGTTACATTATGTTATCATGTAAAGTACTAAATATATGTTTAAGACAGTACAACATGCTGGTGGATATCATCAAATATTTGTTGAATGAATGGCATTGAGGTGATATGACTTCATGAATGAACAGTTATATTCCAACACTGCCCCCTATTGATGAGAGCTGGCCACAACAACCTTTGGTGCAACTGAGATAACAATTGTTAATAATTCCAATCCCACGTCAGAATGAACAAACACTCATGAAACTGTAAAACATCATTAAGTCCCCTCCTTTTTATGCACCATAATGAACATTTAATGATTAGTGTAACAAGAAGCATTAACAGTGCATCCCACTATCAGTACACAGACAACATGCTAGCAAATAATTGTACATGTTTACTTTTATGAGTATATTACAGAATTATACAGTTGTGTATAATTGTAGGAGTTGTTGTAAAACTACCATGACAAAGGGTGATATTTCATGTCTGACATCTCCCCACAGATGCCCTCACAAGCCAATTAATTGTTCCCCTCAGCGCGGTCACATCTCAGTGCATAGGGAGAGTCCTCATGAATGAATTATAGGCAATACATGTTTCCAGTCCAATTTGTTACTTTGTTGTATAAGAAGAGAGAAATTTTGTTGGGTCTATCTTTATTTGCAATTCCTTTTTCTATCAAATTTTTAAAAATTTGAAATGTCCTCGTTAATGTGTGTAGCTGAGCCTCAAGTGGGGGATACAGCAACTATAACTGTACTTTAACTGTTGCAAAAATCGATGCAGTGATTTTGTATGCTTCTATTATGTTTCATAACAAGCATGACAAGGCTATCTTGTAACCTTACCGCGTAAAAACTACTGACTTTATGTTAAGTTGTTTTTTCACAGATAATCACAGTAGATGTGTTGTGATTAGCATTGTTTGACAGTGATCAGCAGAAGTAAAGCTTTCATCTTGGGAAATGCATCTCTTTCAGTAGACTCAAATGGATTACAAATATAAAACCTCAAAATAATTCACCCCCCCATTCAAGGCAGCTCTGGCAGTTAGTCAGTGTTGACAGGTCTGCAGCTACTTAGCACATCTGGACACTCCCTATTTCAACAATTCTTGGTGAAACTCTTCTGCAAAGCTCTGTCAGGTTAAATGGGTGTACTGGGAGGGAACGGCAATTTTCTACCATATATTCTAGACTAGACTCCTGAACTAATTTGTTGCTTTTCTTTCAGTTGAAGGTTGTTGTCTTTGCTGGAAAATAAAAATTATCCCAAGTTACATTTCTCCTATAGACTGCAGACTTTAATTGACCTTTTACCAATACAACCAGCCCACACAGCAAGCTGCTGCCACCACCAACCTTTAGGGGGTGAAAAGAGTGATTTCTTTGCTGGTGTGCAGGGCTTGGCTTACACCAAACAACAAATTTGAATATGACCAAAGAGTTAAGCTTTGGTCTCATAAGACCATAAAACCTTTCAGAGTATCCCATATGCATTCTGGCAAACACTAACCCAAATCTCCAAATTTTAGCTATGCATGCTTAAGCTTGCAGGGCGCTTGAGCCTAACCCAGCACAAGGATACAACCATTTACACTAACATTTTCAGCTTTAGGAAATAGAGTCTCTTCTGTGGTTCAAATGCCTTTCGGTAGCAACTGGTGCACCCAGAGGAAACCCACACAGGGAAAGGGAGAATACGCAAAGACAGAAAAGCAACTGGTTTTGAGCATAGGCTGCTCTCGACAGATTCACAGGCACAACAGTTTTTTTAAGGATTGACCTTACTTGACTTTGGGGTATATTCAGCTCAGAAAGGTTTCTGTATCCTTTACTTGGTGCGAATTTGTCAGAATGTTCTTTTGTATTTAAAAAGTACTTAAGCCATGAAATTGACTACTAATGTAAATTAGTTGGACCTTCCTTATACAACCAAACCCCCTTTTCTACACCTTGAGTAGTGTCGTTTTAAAGGGGCATGCAATTAAGTGTGTTTTATACCCAAGTAAAAGTTTTTTTTTTATTGATAACTGTCAATCTCAATTATTTCTATTGTGTGGTAACAAAGAAAACAAAAAGTCAAACACTTTTTGCAGGCTCTATATGTATCATCAATTAAGAAGGGAGCTAATGATGTATTAAAGATACTGAAGATTGTTTTTATGTTCTAAATGGCAGGGGATGCTACCAGTTCCGGGGTAGTCTCACTTGTGCACCGGTGGATCTTCCATTGCACCATTTTGGGAATATAACAGTCTCTTTGGGACAGGAAAAGTACAGAGAGACCTGCCACACACATATCAACATAACAGAAACACTGTGTGTGTGTGTGTGTGTTTGTGTTTGTATAATGTTTTTAAGATGAAGCAATACTTTAACCTTAAAGCGTATATGAACATATGTAATGGAAAGGATGTATTGTAATGTATAAACTGTATAGTACAACAATCACAGAAAGAAGGGGAAATACAAACTGTGGCTATTGCAAGGGTAAAAGCATTTTAGAAGTGGTAAAGTATTGCTAAAGTTAATTTTGTTACATTGTACTCATGTTATTCCAACATCCATGGTGTATTTTCCATGGTGTTTCATTATGTTATGTACGGTTAGTATAGTAGGAAGAACACAAAAATAGCATACTGTTTTGATGAGGAATCCAATCCAATAATTAAAAGAAATTTCAATTCATTTATATATTTGTTGCTGTGTCTTTGCAATATGTTTAACAGCACAGAAACACGGTCAAGATCATATTCTTCGAGTCTATGCCTTTGCCCAGAACCGCATTGAGATCAACAGGTGGAGTTTGTGTATCTCCCAATGGTCATGATTACGTTTTTTTTTTCTGTGTGATCTGTGTGATGGAAAGTGACTAAGGTAACAGGTCCCATGAGAAGAGCCTGTTTAGAGGTGGCAGCATCACACTGGCTCTAATCCTTGTTAGGGTTACTGAACAGACACATGCAATCGAGACGTTCTGTTAGTAAGAAGACTCATTATTTTGTCGGATATGGTCCTTTAAAAAGGTCCCACCAGAAATATGCCAAAATATTGTTCAGTTGGAACAATTAGGCCTTTACTTTATCTGCCTATTTATACAGTTAGTTGGGCCAAAAGCAACACTTTATTCATACATTGCAGATCAACAAGCTTCAAAAGTGATGCGCTGTGAATGGGCTTCTCTACCCTTAAAAGCTCTCTTCTCCACACTGAGTGATCATCTTTCAGCTTGGCATTGATGAAGCAACAAACATTGTCTTGACCTTTTTAAAAATAGAAACAGAAATTAGAGCCATCTCTGGGCAAAGCACATACTTCTTTTGGAATTGGCCCTGTTCTGCCAATACTTTATCTAGTAAGTATGACAGAGTACGCTGTACGTAATCTTTAATTGTATCAGAAAATGCAGAAAACACACTATCAACATTACATGTTTTGGACTATTACATGGGAGTGTTATCAGCCCCTCTTTTTCAATCACCTGCGTTTTTCTTTGTGCAAAAACCTAACCCAAACTTATACAGCTCCCCCGGTTAACAGCAACAAAACCTTAATGCTTAGAAAATATGAAAACCCTTCACACTTGATTTATGGATCATAGTTTTAAAGTCAACACAATTTTCAGCTAATGGATGGTGGAATAGGTAACAACACTGAGGTATACGCTCAGCCCTGCTACTCCTTTATCGCTGCTGAGCTACAGAGGAATGGATGCTATGACTCGGAAATAGGCTTTATCCCTCTAAAAGTGGCTCTTTTGATGACAGTTTGGCGCACCCATGCTGCACTTCCTCCTGAATGCAGGATGTTTGCCCCATTTTAATACTCAAACTCATACAGGCCTATATCCCAGATAGATATGTCCTATGAAAGGGTATAAATAATGAAAGAGGCAGTCTTTGTAAGTTAAATAAGACCCACAGTGCTGTTACATAACAGTGGAATGAGTTATGAGGATAACAATTTAGTTAGAAAGAGGCCGAGTACAGTAACATGCTGGACTAATACACTAACTACTGCAGTAGGCCAACACAAACACAGATTTATGCTTAGATTTGTGGTCTTATATGTAACCTTGGTTTTGTTCACAAATATAAAAAATGTCAGCTGTTTCACTTGGCAACTTCACCTATTCTGAACATCTCAGCGTCCTGGTTACTGGCATGGTCCCTCGTCCTTGTATCTTGGTTTAAAACCTCCAAAAAACAAACTCCTCACAATTATCATACACTGTATCTGACAAAATAATTCTTCTTGTTTGGTAGTGAGGGCATTTAGTTTTGTGCATTTTCCCACACTTTCTCTAAAAGATTTTGTAAACAATACAAAAAAAACAACGTATTTTGTTCAGTGTGATGGCGAACTACGTCTGAAGTCATATGCTTTAACCGTCTTTTTTAAATCTATGCAGCTTTGAAGCCAATCATTCTGTATTTACGCTCTAATGTTTCACACATTCTTTACATGACCGGCTCACATTTTCCAAAACATACCATGATGGACTTTTTAATGTGTAAAAATGTACTTGATTTACTTGAAACTAGAGACTTGAAACTTACTTGAGCTATGTTTTTTACGGTATATATGGTCAGTGCATATGTCAGATTGTTACATGTTGAATATGCGAACTAATTTCAAGTCTACTGCTGAATAAAAATAAACTCATTTAGACATTTGTGTCTATCTGATGAGATTAATACACCTACATGATTAATAAAGGCAGCATGATAAAAAAATATATTTAGAATAACATTATCCATCGACGTATACTACTGACCACAGCATGCACAAAATTAAGCAGTTTGAAACATAAGAGTTAAAAATAAGCCTGCTGAGGCATCATGTCATCTGCCAAATTTCTGTTTAAATATTACTTCATAGTTTGCCAGTTTCACTGTTTCCAGGCTGCCTCAACCTGGCTGGTCAAGAAGTGCAATAGACTGCAGCCTCTAGCATGGAGTAAACTAGTTCATGAGGAAACATCTTCCTCATATCTAAAGCTCAAAATAAGATGATGGTACCACATTTATTGTTCACCTACTTGTTGCATTTTATTCTGGTACAAGTTGTACAAGATAATCTTTTATCCTAATAGTTACAGTGACTTTGGGTGTCTGTACAAGATGTACAGGATACAGATTGTGTATAGAACAGAACACATAGGTTTACTACAGTGCAGATCAGTCGCTAAAGTGTGGGGGGGAGAAATGAAATATTGATTATCTTGTTGGCACTGCACGACCCAATCAATTGCAAGACCGCACATGGCTGTATGTTTGGGTTAACTACGGCTTCATTAGCTATGACAATGTAACTGCACTATGCTATTATTAACTATACTAATATATATAT
>NC_048417.1:9330559-9343274 GCF_013103735.1 Etheostoma cragini
ATATAAATAAACAAACTAGCAATGAATCACTGCTATTAAAAAAATCATAACAAAAGAAAGATTTTACTTAAAAATAGATGTGTTAAAATCACAGAAGGCCCAAACTAAACTAAAGCAGCAGAAGAGAGCTCAGACAGGTTCAAATGAAAAGTGTTTCCCTGAACAGGAAGCGGATGTGTTGATTGTGACAATTCACACTGGACAGAAAACTACCAGAGAGATGATCATAAAAGGGTTTGATGTGAGTTTGCCTTGCGCCCCATTAAAACACCCGCGAGTGTGAGTATGTATTGCTTCTGGTTAGATAAAGGCGTGGGGAAAAAGGCCAGAGGAAGGGCAGCGCCAATGCCAAACACTGCTTGGCCGGAGAGTGACCACGGTAGCATTCATTACTAATGTCAACCCTTCCTCATGCTTTGGGTGACTACCCAGTCAAGGCACTTCTTGCCTCGCCCCAAGGTGAAACTGAGAACATTCCATCTTCATTTATATTTCAACCACATGATTTTGTGACAGATGTCTCTAAATATAGACAATACTTGTTTATAATTATTTGTCAGAGGAACAGAAAATGCGAGAACGAAGTTGAATTGAGCACCAACAGATTCATTAAGTAAAATTCAATGCAAACTTGATTATATCTACAACTCCTACTAATGTTTCTGAACTGAGTTTATTGAACATAATACCATAATGAAATAATGTGGCCCAAAAACTAATACAGCACAAGACATTTCAGGATGAAAAGGGGAGACTCTTGCTGGGCAATCTGTTAATGATGATATGACAACATAACTGAATCCTTACTTCGGTGACAGCAGCAGTAAGTGTATGTTTTTGTAAAGCCACAGTATGACTCCATGAAGTGCTGAGTCATATTTTTCTTTGTCATACATATATGTTTCTATACTGTCTATACAAAGGCGGCTTTGTCACTCACATCAAAGACAGATGAAAGGTAAAATGATACTGCATAAAGACACATGCCTGAATATTATTATGTGGCTATGACACCGTGCTTTACATCCTGGTGGATGGATTTAAGACTGCATGAATAACACAATATATGAATTGGATGGGGGCCGACTTGCTATACCGTGGAGGGTGCATGAATCCTCACTGGGCCGTTGCCAATGCCCTTATCTCTTTGCAACAATGAATTTTGTTGGTCACAATGGATTTTAAAGAGGAGTATGTTATTATGTGCGTGGGATTCCTCAATTTGTTCTATTGGTCTAGTGCCCTATTAGTCACAATGTGGGTGCACTGACCCTTTGAGTTGGAATAAAAAACTCTGGTCATGACTTGGTTCACAGCAGCTGTTCATTTGCTAGTGAACACTTGCTCCAAGCAATGCCAAACAAAGATCCCGCTCCTCTGATTGGTAGATGCCTTGGATGCGGGCATGCTGGGTGAAGAAGAAATCCCCATTTGTATTTCCCTATCAATTTCTAGATTTCTGCTTATCAAACTTTTACATTAATGACATAATGTCACAAATAATTAAATTGTTAAATATGTTTCATTGTATTACAAAAATACTATTTACGCATCAGTACACTGCCTTGCTGCCCATGCACAGTTTGCCCCTCTCCCTGCACTGCTTTAAATCAAGAATCAGAAATAGCTTCATTTTCATAGTGATCCACAGTACTGTCCAACATTATAGGATGTAAATTATTTCAAGAACTTACATCCAGAGTGTTTCTTCAGCAAAATCCTAAGATTTGGCAACTGGAACTGTGGCACCTTTCAGGCTTATTTATTTATACCTTTAATCATTAATTTAATTAGGAGCAAACACACACACACACACCAAAAAATAAAAAGGAAGCTTTTTGGAATATCTACTCCTTTCTTGTTAGGGTACTGGCTATTGACATATGTAGACATTTCTGACTTAAACTTACTAATTAATAATGATAAATACTCACCTTCAGTCTCATCCAAAACAAATTACTGTACATATTCAAATGGATTTCTGTCTCTTAAATGTTACATAGCAAATATAAAAGGGGCAGTTTATCCTAATAACAAATATACTATGCATGTGCAGATAATGGCAAATCAGTCCAAATACCGAAATGAAAATACCTATTTAAATATTCTTATACTTTTACCATTAGAATTTATATGAATCCCTCCATATATTTCCAAATGACAACACTCATGCTGTTCATGCAATCTTCACACTCCCCCATGTGTGAGCCTTTTTAAATGTGTAAAGTAAAACCACAGAGATCATGAGTAAAACTGGAACCAGACCGTTTATCTCTGTGCATTTTAAATCAAGTGCTTTCTCCCCCTCAGGAGAAAAGAGGCTGGTAAAAACTCACAAGGGAGCCACTTCCTGCCAGCCATAGCCTGTGCAATCAAAAAGAAGTATTCTAATGATCCCTGACAAAACTGTCAGACAATATCCCCTAGGGTGCGATGATACTTCACATTACAGTAGACAGATCGATAGGAAGGACGACATGAGAGGCCTCTGCAGAGGGAGAGATCTGGAGAGCCTGCAGTGCACTGATCCTACTTGCACTGATTCCCCAATGAGTCCATTTGACCTTGCAGGACATCAGGCAGCAGACATGTAAATTCTTTAAGTAGCTTAAATAACTAAATTCACCCCTTGTCTAAGGCGATGCGTGTGGGTGTACAGTATATGGGTTAGCAGGTACACAACATGTGCTCTATCAGTAATTGGAAAATTGACCACAACCTCTTAAAATCAATAAAACATTCTTAACAGTTGGCCTTTAAACAGTGACACAGCAAAATTATAATGCAGGGTAAAGAAAGTCAATCAGGAAACATTTCAAAGTGGCCCACATCCCTGAGGAACCAGTTATCACAGACAACTGACAAGACCTGGGCGCCACAAAACTAGGTCATTAAAGTGGATTAATGCTGTAATTCAGAGATGAACACACAAAACAACCCCACTAATGAACCCCTCCAGTCTCTCGTCAAGCTTCCTGTGCTGTGGCTAATATTGTTTACACAAACCTCTGCTTTCGCTCACTCAATGTTACAGCGGATAAAATGAGATTTTGATTATAACTCCCGCACGCAGAGTTCAACAGTACCTTCTTCGACTGTACATCTGTCGTGTTTGGGGCGCTACATGTTTTACAACATAAGAGTATCACATGTCAAAGTGATACATGTTTCATACTTGCTGGTTATGAAGGTAACGTGGAAAATGGAAAGATCAATGAAGTGATCTACTGCAACAATGTTTCCTTATGAGTATGGATCAATCTTATTCCCTGAACTCATATTTATAACAAATCACAATTTAAGCAAGAAGTTAAATCTCTGACTTACACATTTAAAATTTACAGGAAAGAAGGAGAAAAATAGTACTTCTAAATAAGTCATTTATTCTTGCTGGGGCCATAAGGCTGGTCATTTGTATTCTTTGTATTGCAGCATTACAAAGATGGCTTACTGGCAAACAGTATCTAACACCTGTGAGTGGGGTCAACACTATATTGAGCAACTAATGTGTCCATTACAAACACTGGCAGGCAAACTGACTTCTGTCACTTGTGCTGGGAATGAGTAAAGCTGACAGATGACTAAATCCTCAATGTGAAGTATGAAAAAGCATCCAATCTGTGTGTGTCTGGAGGCAAAGTTCAGTCTTTCCACAAAAGACCAACAATTTGTCTCTCCCCAACCCCTGCCTGATGAGGGCAGGTTTAATCAGGAGAGAACAATGTCTTCTTCTACCTTCTGTGATGGAAAACCTTTAAATCCTTGGAGAAACGTACTCATGCAGTGGAAACAGTCGTCATGAGCAACACTATATGGCCCCTTGTCCTCAGGGATGAAATAACAAAATGGAGCGAGTGAATGTAAACACATGATAAAACATCTAAATGTTTTGTCAAACAAATGCTAAATAATGTTCTGAAATCTGTACCCTGCCATTATTCTATATTTTGTAGAAAACTATATTGTGGTTTAAAGTTGCTAAAGCAATACTCCATGTATTCACTTTTTTTTTTTTTTTTTTTTTTTTTTTTTTAAATCTGCAGATAACATTGCATTCAATTCATTCAGCCAGCTGAAATTTAGTGATCTGTTGCAGTACCCTAAATGCTTCTCTGCAGCCCTGTTTCAGTAATACTGATGACTTGCCACAAGCACAGGGAAGCATCCCCACCAACCTATCACAGGTGAGTCTTAACACCTGTGACTAATTCCTTTTTTAACATCCATCTGGATGCACACAGCTACAGCAACTTAAGAACTGCGAGCAAAGAAATGACACGTCAAATAGAAATGGTATAAAGATGAAGGCTGTAGATGTAGACTCTTTACCGTGCATACAATTCACCTCATCGACACTGTCATTTCCAGGAAATGAAGCTGAAACGGCTTGGGACGATAGTCCCAGTCGGATCATAAGAGAGCATCACTGAAATGACGGCGCAGAAACCACGTGTTTACGTAATGGAAAGCCAATCTTTCAATTTAACCCCTCCTCCCCGTCTATTTCTAACAGAGGTCCGACGTTGAAGGAAATTCGTGCAAATGTTTGTACAGGCGCACCGTACTTTTGGAGATGCCATTGCGGGGTGCTGAAAAAGCTTGAGGAAAATACCCCACAAAAGGGAAGAAACAGACACTCCAGGAATCACGGACACACACACACCAAGAACCCAAACCTGGCTTTAACAGAAACGTTGCAGTGTGGGACTACAAGAAATGAAAACTGAGGTTGGTGTTATCTGACCTCGCCAAACCAGCTGGTTTAAAGGAGAAACGAATTGGACTTGATCCGGCAATGTGGTGTTTTGTTGGGGCTATCATTGCAGCAGTCTGTGCATAGGATGCATCCTCCCTTGGCTTTTGATGCTGTGCAGATCCACCCTCCTCTCCTCAGAGTGATGAACTAATAGGCAATGATTTTCTCCTCGGAAATACACCGTGTTTTACTGTTTTCACGTTAGTTGTGTTTGTTTACTGGCGGCCCGTCTCCTCCCGGTGCGACACATGCAATTTCCAGAGTATATTTTCTATTATCGACTAGTTGAGGAGCCATCCTTTTAACACCAGAAGAAGAAAACACATCATTAATACGAAGTCTGTTAGATACTGAATCTTTTGCCACGTGAATGAAAACGCATAGGACTTGGATATACCTATTTTTCTATGGTACAATTGGTAGCCTTGTCCTGGAGAACTGATCCAATTGTGTTATTATGCAACCGCAAGGATCTCATCTATATCTGGGTGTTTAAGCCACTGGATTGTTCTTCGCCCAAATCAATGTGGTTTCTTTGGAACATTTTCAGCAAAGGAACGCATATGCTGCAGTGTCTTTGTGGCAAGAGTCTTAAGAAAACCAAGAATCCAAGTGGTAAGCTCATCACCATTATCCCTACACTCCTCCGTTTCGCTGTGAACCGGCGTTGTGCGCGCGAGCGTTTGGATCTGCGTTATTCGTTGGTTGGTTTGTTTGTAATAGGGATAGATCTGCAATCATATGTATACAGCGAGTGGCTCATGCAGAGGCTCTGGGAGCGGGAACAACTTATTCAGTGCATACTATCGGCGAGCCCAGGTTTGGGGACGCGCAGCGCACAGTCACACAAAAAGACCCCCCTGCATCACCACGGCACCATGATCTCCTAACTTTTTAAATAGCTCTCTCTCTCTCGCTCTCTTTCATGCGCGAGCACGTACACACACTGATAATGTTATTTCCGTGGATAAAATCCACGCACAGTTATTGTGTCTAACGTGATTGCCCCTAACCAGATTATTCCATTCTCGGGTTTACTGCAGCAGCATATTCCCCCTCTGCAACACCACTTCTCGATTTTATGGGCTAGGGCTATACTCGCTGTTTTCAGTAGGCGGAAAAAACGGAATATTCTTTCATGACTATCCCTTGGCTGTTGCAGGCCAATATTGAAAATGCGGGCCTGGCAAAATATAATTTTATAAACACTGGAGTTGATCTTGTGTTGAAGTCAGCAGCTCTGCTGCGAATATGACATATAGGAACTGCGCTCCACTGCACGAATGCAAATCCTGTACTTGAGCACATCCTTTTGATTTTTTTAAAAACTTTTTTTATATAAATGCCATGCACGCTTTCAGTATATGGTATTAATCAACAGTTAGTTATAGTGTGTATTAACTGTAACATTGTAGAGCTTCAGTGAGCAAAGGGTGTTTAACAGGCTGTTGTAGAAAGAGAGCCCGGTGGACAGCATGTAGTGCAGGCTACTTGTTACCTCATGTTGTGGGTTTAAAGATGATGTGCTCAGCAGCAGTAGGCTACAGTTTCTCGACACTGCAACTGCAGTAGTAGATCATCATCATCATCATCATCATAGCGGGACCATGACCGTACTGACACTGCAGGAGTATAGCGTCAAACATTGTTTACTATCAACTACAAACCATTTTATTTTGAATACTAATGATTTATGAATGACTGTCGAACCATAGTCAACCCCCGTGTATGCCTTCCATATAGCAATCTTTTTATTTTTTTGTGTTTTATATTGATGAGCAACGTTGCACGTCACAGTCACACGTACGTCAATAAACATTAACGTTAGCTGTTTTTCCTCATAGACGAACGCTACAATTAAGCTCGGTTTTGGAAAAGAAGGTCGTTTGACAACACTTACCGCGAATTTGTAGTCTCACAAGACCCTCCTGAACCTCGGGGACGAGCTAACGTTACCACAAAAAGACTTTGAAAATAGTTTATACGTTTCAAATGTAGGCCTAGCGTTAGCGTTATCGTAGCAGGAAGTGACATGTTCTTCGTGAAAATTATACCTCCGTGATCTCGCCTCGTAGAAGCACCAACAATGGGAATATCCTACTTTATATACAGATGTATGTACAAAACATAAACAATACTTTTTAATATAATATTTTGCTAGTGCATTAAGTAATTTTTTGTAGCAGGCTAGGCAAGGAGAGAAGCTATGCCATTTCCGGCTGCCATGTTTAGTTTGAGCAGCGTCTAATACATGGTTCCGACTTGGAAAGAGTTCTAAAATTGTGTACCAAACACAATTTGGTTTTGTTCCTATAATGTTTGAAAAAGGACACTTAAGAAGCTGGACATTTATCTCAAACTGTGGTAAGTGTTGTCACACAATCTGAGTATTTTTGGACAAAGCTTGACTTGTTTATCTTGGCAAATTTATGAATTGTAGAAATGCGGAATACATGACAGACCCAATCTGGAAATTGGCCACAGTAATCCCTGGGGTCATAACTGACTGACTGCTGCTCAGTGGAAAAGCTGCAGAAAAGGCACTATAACTTCCCTAATTGATGCTCAACACCATGCAGCCAATCGATCAAAGCATAGACTCACTGTCAGGTGTCTGAGATTTGAAGCCATGTCCCTTACAAAGTGAAGGTAGCCCGTGTTTTCCTGGAAGCTCACTATTGAATTATCATAAACTGATGGTCTGGCCATAATTGTCAGGGTTTGTGCTGAAGCAGCAGGTAGAGTCAGTAGTTTATTGGGGAATGTAGGGCCAAGATGCAGACTGTGTTGGTGGGGTGCTGTCTGTTTTCTTATAACTAATACGGCTGCCTGATTAAATGTACGCTATCAAACAAATCACACAACAGATTTGTTGTTGCATAGGCTCCTCAAACAACCTCAGAGTATTTTCTACTAGTACCTTTGTCATAGTATGAAAGATAATCCTCTGTGTGGTCCTCTTTCAGCAGAGGCAGTTGTTTCCAGTATAGTTCTCACTAGGCCCAAGCTGCAAAGGCCTAGATATAGTGCTCCAGCTCTTTGACTGTATTTTTAGTAACACAACATAGCCTAACTGAGAGAACAAAGATTAAGCCAACTGGGCTGTATCAATAAGACTGTCAGTCTTTCTAATTATAGAAACATGTGTCTTATAAGTCACATTATCTGTATCTCTTTCCACACACAAACTTAAAGCAAACTTAGGCTAAGTTACTGTATAACTGTGCATCTGAAGAGGTTAAAAGTTGTTTGGATTAACCAAGCGTCTCCTGGTCCAACCGATGGCACCTGCTTTTTTGCCTATTGTGGGTTATTTTTAACCTCGGGACGTGTTCTTTTGTTATTTTCTACCAGTGTATCTGTTGCTAGTATGGGGTCATACTTTTGGAAAGTTTGTTCATAGGTGCTTATGATTACATGGTACGTGAGCACATATGTTCTTCTAAACCGAGAGCTGAAGTCTGAGCTGGATCAGAGCTACCATTGTTGTAGATGTAAACATGGGAAAGTAAAGCTACAGGATAATGTTAATTATGTCAAATACTTGTGGCTTAACAATTAGGTGATTTATAAAAACAACATGCTTTTAGTTTGTGAGCCTTAAATATCTTCTCAACGTCATAGTAGACAATTTCACTTTTCTGATGTTTCTGTTTAGAGTTGAAAGCCCATTATCTTTTAAGGTCTGTTTGCATCCTTTTTTAATTTCCCTCACATTGTGAAATTCATTTGACACTGTTTTCTTACTCAATGTACAGAAATGGGGGAAGAATACAAAATCACTATGGTTTTTAAACTAAGTTGTAATGCATTTGTCTCAGCTGTTTTGATGCACATGCATGGAAATTTAGCACATTTGATATGGAAGCCAGATGCCATGAATGCAGTGTTTTTGTGTAGCAATGGTTAGGCTATGATATTGACATTGTATTTTTTTTAAATGATTTTTCCCTTCCGAGTCATTCACACTCTAGAAACTGTCCCTTTTTATGTAAGCTAAACCACCAAGATATGTTGCATTCTGATGCAAATGAACAAGCTGGTTCAAAGTTGTAGCACACAACAGAACAACTTACTTTTTTTTAATTCGATATAACAATTTACCATCATGTAAAGACTGCACATCCAGCCTTTTAGTCACTAGGCTGTGACAGTTAATAGTAGTCACTGTTACAGCAACATTATTATTTTATACGTGGTAGATTGTCCATGGGGTTGGTTGTCTGGTACAACTATTGCCGGCCAACCCCTAATGTCCCTAGTCCAATGTCCATGTGCATTGGTACATGTCTCAGAGTGAACATACTTCATTAAGTCAATTAAGAGATGAACTAGCTGAGTGGAAGGGATGGAGATGCAATAAGTTTCACCCTGCAGCATGTAGTGTTGGTGATTGGGCAAATGACCACATAGATATCCTCTTAAAACTTGAGTTGGTCATATG
Source organism: Etheostoma cragini (assembly GCF_013103735.1). Lineage (NCBI taxonomy): Eukaryota > Metazoa > Chordata > Actinopteri > Perciformes > Percidae > Etheostoma > Etheostoma cragini. Next base: position 9,339,760 of record NC_048417.1, read on the forward strand.
GCTATGATAAATGGCAGGGGACTAATAAGGGCATTTGGTGGTTAACGTTGGAGGAAAAAGTAATGTCATGGACTGCCACATGTAATAAAGTCAGTAGATGGGTGCTCACTGACATTTTTTGGGCTTTAAAGTTTTGCACAGCGTTGTCTTCCATGTAGAAGACAAGCCAGGTTGCCGAAAGGGCAAATTTTGAGCAAATGTGTTAAGTCAGTAGGTGGCTTCTTCAGAGTAGCACAGCAGCAGCTCATTGAAAGCAGAGTGACAGTACAGGTCACAAAACAACCGGGCGTACACGTAATGATGGTTCATAGCATCTCAAGTGAAACTCAACTTTATTGTGTGTGACAAAGCCAGGAGACGGAACCAAAGCTTCCGCACTGTAATGCTATTGCTCTGGTTTGTTTCATGGGTATACTGGAGCTTTAGCCCTAAGCTCTAGCTTTAACTCACTCTCATTAAGCAGTGACCCAAGATAATTAATGAGTCTCTGACATAGCCAACCACCCATACTGATGTTGGGAGACTATATTCTTTTACTGGTGCTAAAAACTCAACTACAACTAAAAAGTTTTGATTGGTGGCACATAAACCATTTAGAGATAAGAGCTATGGATGTAAATGTTTGTCTCATAAAATTAAAAAAAACATTGCATAAGCTATAAACTGTAGTTAACAGGTTCATGACTAGGCCAGTTATAATTTAAAGAACAATGACTGCACCAGAATATTGAAAGACACCTTAAGATGCATATCCATGTGTCTAAATGCTGTTTGCTGTCATATCAAGTTCCTGCATTTCTCTGTATTTATTTCTGTGCACTGTTCTTTGTTGACCAGAGACTTCTATAGTATAATCCGAAATTACATATGCATTTTAATAACTCAGATTATGTTGCTGGTGTCTTTTCTCCACCTAGCCTGATAACCTCAGAGCAATAAATCTCAAAATCAGCTTTTTGCAAAATCCTGCCTTTTTTAAGAATTTTAAGGGTTTTTCCGTGGCCAAAATATGCTTTGATTATTGTTACATTTAATTTGTATTACATACTGACACTAGTTTAGTTTGTGGTAACAAAGAAACAACAGTGTAATTACAGGGGGTGGGTAAGATTGAAACAACATTTGAAGGGTTAAACACTGCACAACGGTTTGAATTACCATAAGGGATTTAAACTCTAAATCTAGAAAGTAATAACAGCGGCAATTACTTTTATATTTTGTCGTGACGATCATGTGGTAAACCCCAATAACTGAAATGACTTTGCATTACGGCAAAAGTTAAACCAGCATAACAGTTTTTGCAGTTTGCACCATCACGGCAAAGTGTTGGGATAGGTGAGAAGAATTGAGCAATAACTCTTACAATTGGAATCACAGCAGGGTTAGCTATAAATATCCTCCAACTACCGCAAAATGTTAGGTGTCATACAGACACATTGCAGTGAGTTTTTAAATGGTTAAATTTAAATGGTTTGTATTTAAAGTGAATTCTTGCTGTAAAGCACTTTGATGGAAAGCATTCTATAAATAAATGTTTTATTATTAAATGGCAGTAGCATTTCTGATAATAGGCCTGTGCATGAACCAGCTTTTGAAGGGGAAACCGTGAAATGGATCTATTCTCTCATAAGTTTGAGGATGGATAACATCTTTAATTTGTCTGATACTTTGTTTAACATTTGTTAGTTGTACTCAGTGCAGGCAAACAAGCTAAAATGAAAATGCATTGATGCAGTCTATATTGACGTCTTTCATCGTACATATTACCCTTTTGAAAATAAACATCAGTGAGTAGTTGCCTGGCTCCGCCCTCCTATGTACAACCGCATAATTTTTACTTTTCGTCAGTACTACGTCTGGGTTTGCAGTACATCCGCATGTTTTCTCCGGTCAAATCTTTACCGGTCCAATTAGTGAACAGAGGGAATGGCTAGGAACGATGACGCTGAGGTTGTGCGCTAGTTTGAGTTGTAGTTCCGTAATGGCGGTGGAGACAGGCATTACAACCAGCTGACCCAACATGTGACTTAATTAGTTTTGATTAGGTGAGCAAGAGGTCAGCAGCACTGGAGCCCCCCAGGGCACAGTGCTGGCCCCTCTTCTCTTCACCCTGTACACCTCGGATTTTTGTTACAACTCGGCGCTGTGTCACATACAGAAGTACGCAGATGACACAGCCATCGTTGGGTGTATCGGGGGGACAGGGAGGAGGAGGATCGGAGTCCGGTGGGGGACTTTGCTCTCTGTTCTCGCAGTAACTGCCTACAGCTCAACATCTCTGTTGTTGACTTATGGAGGTCCAGACCAAGACCACGACCAGTCCTGCTAGAGGGAGTTGAGGTGGAGGCAGTTAAATCATACAAATACCTTGGGCTGTGGCTGGACAACAAACTGAACTAGACAACACACACCAGCCACCTGTATAGGAAGACACAAAGCAGGCTGTACTTCCTGAGGAGACTGCACTCTTTTAACATCTACAGCAAACTGCTGTGGATGTTTTACCAGTCTGTGGTCACCAGTGTCTTCTTCTACAGTGGGGTGTGCTGGGGGTTGGCTTATCGAAGAAGGACACCTCCCGGCTGGATAAACAGATCAGGCGGGCCGGCTGTGTGGTCGGCATGAAGCTGGACTCACTGGTGACGGTGGCAGAGAGGAGGACACTGGACAAACTGCTGGACATTACTGACTATGCCAGCCACCCCCTGCACGCCGTCATCAGCACCCAGAGGTGCCTGTTCAGTGGAAGGCTGCTTCTTCCCAAGTGTCGGACCAACAGACTCAAGGACTCCTTTGTCCCTCATGCCATCAGGGTCTACAACTCCTCACTCGGGGGAGGAGAAAATAGGGCGGAGAGGACAATAAATAAATACATACATACATACATACATACATACATACATACAGTAATACCTGTTCACTTTAACACTGGACTCAACACTGACACTTTTATAATAATTTATGGTCTTTTTTGTCTTTATTTGACGAATGTTATTATTATTTTGTTGTCTTTATACTGTCTTTTTTTATTTTTATTTTTTTATTGCTAAAACTGCTGCTGGAATTTTCAATTTTCTCGCGGTAGTCATCCCAAAAGGATCAGACACAAGCCTAAGACACTTAACCCCTAGTTGCTCCAGAGGTGTGAAACCTCTGACATACAGTAAATAGAAATTGCAAGTTGCTTTGACCATTAATGTAAAGGTCTAAAAAGCCTAATACCCCTACTCATGACTCAATTAAGAGAACAGTTTCATACAGGTATTTAACTGAGAAAAACAATCAGTGGAAGCAACAGTTTAATATATACAAACCTACCACAAACAAAAAGAACATTACCCTACACCTTCATAAAACCTGCTGCAATAGAGAGAACGCAGAGCTTTTTATTTTTAATTTTTTTATATTATAGGAAGGATATATATATATATATATAATACGTGCAACAGTTTCACATTCAAGGAATTTGAGCCATCGTTAATATAAAAATATTGATTATAGCAAACTTTAAATCC
>NC_048417.1:9343374-9370395 GCF_013103735.1 Etheostoma cragini
GGATTTAAAGTTTGCTATAATCAATATTTTTATATTAACGATGGCTCAAATTCCTTGAATGTGAAACTGTTGCACGTAGTGATAACCTTCAAATAATCATCACTGGACTCTACCAGTCCTCTCAGCTCTGGAGATTTTCTGCATCTTTCGGCTAATTGGTTTAGTTTTACAGCCCCCAACTTTATTGCTTTGGTTCATTCTCATTGGCATCATTTTTCAGTTGAAGTAGACAGCTGTTGTCAGCAAAAACATCTAAGATCCCACTGTACACTACTTGCTCAGCAGTAAACAGCAGACAAAGTTAGCAACTAGCTAGTGGACATAGTGAAGCTTTTTAGTAGTAATATATCAACACCCTAGGAGTTGATATGGTCCAAACAAGACCTAAATGCTATGAGTATTTTGGACCTAAATTTAAGTTGCCAGACACATTAATCTGAATAAAGGTTGCTCCATATCTGCTGGCCGTGTGAACGATCAACTGCTTGCCATTTAACTTGGTTAATATTCAATAACTTTTAAGTTTATATTGCAAAGTGTAATATTTCAGTGTTGTTTCAGATTGTCCAGAAATCTGCGAATGCAGGATTAAAAAGCCTTTGGTCTGAGCTCTGGTAAAAATGACTCCCGTCTAGTTTGTGTGAGCCATTTTATGAACTGAGCTTTTTTTTTTTAACCTGAAATGTCTGGTCTTCAAAACCAGCATGACTGGGTATTATTTTCAGTTATCTCATGGGATCAATATTGGCTAGTAAATCGGATAAAAACATGGTGGAATTGTTTGTTTTTCCATCATATGTGACTGAATGAGATTACTGTGAAGGATTCTGATTTAGAAAAATTAGACAGCCTTTTAAGGGAAGTGTTTTAATGTGTGTTTTTTTAGAAGATTTTCTACATGATGCAATATAAAAACATCCTTTGAGCAGTCACAGTTAGAAACATGGTTAGAAATGCTCAAAAGCATTTGACACTTCTTCCCTTTCCCAGTTTCTAATGGCAGGATCCAGTTGACCATTTCTGGATGGGTACTGACAGTTTTGTCAGATTTAAAGTAATAAGATAAATTGTGTAATAATTAATAGTCATTTAAGGTTAGTGAAATTGCTACTTAGGCTTTGAATGATATTTTACATACAGTAGCAAACATAGACACATTTCACTGAGATCAGTTTCTAATCTCAAGACACTAGAAATGACAGTGAAACAACTTAGAACTCAATTTTAGGTCAGTTCTAAATGAACTGGCATTCATGTCCCACGGCACCTGTAGGATCAAATACAATCCAGGAAGTCTTGTTTGGGAAATGATCCAAAACATGTCAGGGCTATAAGACGCCAAAACGCTGTATAGTGGTTTGTGATATTTCTATACAGGATTGTATGACTTGTAAGTTATCAGCAGAAAATATTTAATCATTTGTCGTGATGATCATGAGCTAAACGGAAAATAAAAATATGGCATTCGCGTTATTTTATTGGCTACTGCCCTTTTGTCCTGAATGACTTTGCTTTGTGTTGTGGCAAAATATGAGCTAAGTTCAACGTTTCTTTTGAAGCTCTATGCGTTAGCATCCCACCTCTCTGAACTGGCCCTATTCAAATGATAAAGGAGGCTGTGTTTCTGTGGGCTAACGCTGACATTTTAGAGATGCTCCCCTAAAAAGCAAGATTTTTATCTTTTGCAAGCTTCCTAGACGTTGCTGGCTGAAATGACTATTGTAAGTGGCAGATTTGAGCTGCCGTGGCTATCTAGCTAATTAAGCTGATGGCAGCTCAATAAAAATACTGACTTGCTAACTAGCTTCAAAACAACCATCTAATATCCATGTTTCTGGCAACAAGTCAAGTCTTCAATGGTTGCTGATCCTTGAAGAAAACATGAACATATGTTGTATTGCAGTGGAGAACTAGTTACGTTTTGCTATTTGTCTTAACCTTATCTTAAAATAAAAGAAGCGGGTGCAATTTTAATCTCTTTTTGTAAACATTCATTTCATGGACTTGCAGATTTCACTGACCTTAGTAGTTTATAGGTGGCTTTAAGGAGTGCAAGCATGAGTTTGAAAGCGTTATTTATTTTCAGAAACAGAAATCGAGGTACATCTCAGCAAGAGAGTATATCCTGTGCTTTTTCCTCACTTGGTTTTCAGCTCTGTGTCTCATAAAGGCACCATAAATCATCTTGTTATTTGGTTCATCGTCTGCCCATAATATCAGGAGCTGTGTGGCATTGTGTGACGAGCAGGATGTAACACAACTCTAAGCACGTTCTCCCTAACAAATGACACATCTTAATGCTCACAACTTCTAGGACCCCAGTGGCTTCAACACATGATAGCTGCTGTGATTTTCCTGGAGCTGCTGACCTCCTGCTGCGCTCTGATTCACAATAAAATGACTGATTTGAAAAAAAGAGATGAGGAGCAGGAGAGAATAATTCTGTCAGACGATGAGATTATTGATTTACGGAGCCAGAAGTATGAAGAGTTGTACAGTAGAGCGGACATAGATGAGCCTTTTTTTAAGTTCCTCATTACCAAAGAGATGCTGAGATGTCAGATATGCCTCTTTTTCGCAATTGATGTACACTGTGGAAGTGGATGAGAACATTTTAATGGGTGTGCTGTGTAGGCTTCTATATCCAGAGAGAGCTTTTTTTATTTAACTTTTTAGTGCCGATACCACATTTTTTTTTATTTTATTTTTTTCATCAGCCTTAGCCGATGGGCGAGACAGACTGCCGATTTTCTTGAGCCAATATTGCTTTTGCCCCCTCAATTTACATAATTAAAATGACAAAGTGACAACAAATGTTACAAGTCTCAATTTAAAAAAGAATCATTTATTGAACATTTACAATCAATATTTAACAAATACTAAAAACAGGTGAGGTAGGCTATTAAAAAAAGAGTTAAGTGCTGAAAATACTAAAAATAAATATTTAAGCATAATTAAAATTCTGAAAATTAATTGTAAAAATGAAATAATTACACTATTGAACACAGTTGCAATAAGCCAGCAGTAAAGTGCACACTGTAGTATACTTAATTTTAAAAGTAACCAACTATTTACAACCTATAAGGAGCCATTGAAATAAAATGCTTGATTTGTAATGTAAGACTGCCATGGATCAATTTTCCAGCACTGTATTAGGGGAGGGGCAGTGCATGGTCTGCACGTGAACTGTACAGCGTCTCTAGCAACACAGAGCTGTCTGTGTGGACGCCTGTCTGTAAATAATGGTGGGAGAATCGGCGAACGCAGCCGCCGCCCATTGGTCGATAAGGCTGAAAACGCGAATATCGGCCCAATATATTGGCCGGCCGATAAGTTGGTCGATCATTAAGCTATAGTGTTCCAGAAATAAGAGAACCTAATTTAAAAGCCCACTAACATTTGCAACATGCTAATAATGGAAAAACTCCAGTCTTAGAACAGAGCCTTGTTGTGTGGTTCTAACTAGATAAGAGTGGCAATAAAAAACAAACCTTGTTAATTAAAATATTTCAGTTTTTAGTGGCCTTAATGTATAGAAATTCCCTTAAGCCTTTGACCTTTTTGCGATAAACATCACAGAGCGGCATAAGAGTTGAGTCCATGGACAAGTCAAGGAGTCTTGGTCATGTCTGTAAACAGCAGAACAGACATGATCAAACTGTGTAAAAGCTTTTAGATAGCAGAGATTACAGCCAAGAAGTTGGAAAGATTACTTTTAGAGGAAAGCGTTGGTGAGTTTTATGGATATGGACAAAACCAAGCTACGATGATGTAATTACCTGCACTGCTACACATGGAAGTTTTCACATCCATGGGCTTCTGCTTGTAAAGACATAATAGATTCTTTGGAAACTGTTAACAGAGAATCAACAAAAGTAATTGAAGGTAAGCGTCGTATTAGAGACCTATCCTGTGGACGCCCCAACAGTATAGTCATTGCCCATGGGGGCGGCAGAAATTACGCACTATAGCTTTAAGTTTTTTTGATGCAAGAAGACGCTGTCGGAGGAGACTCCCTATTAAGACCCATTGTACCTGAGTTTTTATTTTTATATTTTTTTAATTTTTTTTTCAAGAGATTCCCACCCCTACAAAATTAATGGAAGTCTATGGAGCTAGGTGGCTAAATTTGTCTTATTCGCCTGATTGTTGTTGAGAAATCTCAGATTTTATTGTAGTTTTTGCAGGTTGAAAGTTTAATGAAAGAGAACTTACCTGCTTTTGCCTAGAACACGCTAGCATTCAGGTAATGAAAGCTGATTGGTTAGTAAAAGACTGACCACAACCAGAGATCCTGCTTGATCCAAAGCCTGTGTGTGAACATTTCGGTATGGTCTTTTAAACATTAGCAAATCAAAACTCTTTCTAGCACGTGTATTGACAGGGAGAGCCTAACATTTCAGCTGTGTTGTCGGTGCCTTAAGAGAAACAAGGAAGTAACTCGGCGCTTGCCGTGAAGCAGTATCTCTGGCCGTATGTTCTACCACCAGCTGTGAGTATTATTATTTTTTTTGCCTCCCCTTTTGAATGCAACTTTCATTTTAAGGGGTATAGCTCCATAAACCTCCATTACTTCTGCACTTGCCTGTGAGCGCCCTCATATGGAACAAGAGTGGAACTGCAACCAGTCCCGAAGAGTGGAAGTTTTCCCCTTTATTAGACATTCTCCGACGCTGTTCACTGCAGTTAGCCATAAACTATTTGCCCTGCTTCCCACAGTCATTGCCCAGTCTCTCAGCAGTGATGCAGATGTCAGAATCCACACAAGCTCCCAACAACTGACAAAATAGACTTTAAAATGACCCCGAAAAAACCTGTGATTGACATCACAATAATGCATGTTTTCAGATGTTGTATCATTTAAACTCTGCCTCCTCTAGACTCTATTAGATGCACAGCTTTTCATCCATCAGCATTCCTTGCCCTGCTTTCTTTTCCCTGACCCAACCATCTCTCGATTTCCCTAATTTCTTTCCCCTAATACCTTCCTCTTTACATACTCACACATTTGATTTGTCTTTAGTGGTACTTTGCTGCTATTCTAACACCCATGCTATAGTCTACAGTCTTATCCTGGATATTGGTCCAACCCAATGTAATGTAGTTTTATAACGTACAGAGATGTGTATTACACACACACACATACACACACACACACATTGATTTTGTGCATGTGTTGGAAACAAACCATTTAAAATAAGAGTGTATCTAATGCTATTTTTTGCTTTATTTCCTATGACCAGTAGCTCACCAAAGCCATTGGCACAGTTCCCAGTACAGCCACACTGTAGTTCCAATGGAACTACTGCAGAGATGACCACATCATTATAAATAGCCTAAAGGGTAATGCATATACCAAAAATCCTTCAGATAGTACTCATCAATTTACTTTGAGTGATGTCCAGAGTATTTCATGCTAATGCTAGTATGCTAATGTTTCTTTTTGAAAGCTTTAATCACAGTGATGACCATGGTAAAGGTATCATTTCAGTTTGCTGAGGTATTTATTTTTGAGAATAAATGTTGATGTAGATTACTGTTTTTTTTTTTTTTTTTTTAATGCTGCCATACATCTTCATTACATGAATAAATAGTACAAACCAATCTTAAATTAAGGTAAACTAGTGCAGTGTCTATTGAAAATGTGTCTGTTTGGAACGGGCCGATTGCTTGGCATGTGCTGTTGCTGCTTGTAGAATTGTACCCCAAAATTACCTATAGGGACCCCAAACCACCCACTTCATGTGCAACTCCCCTGTATAGCTTACTACAACCTTAATGAATTTCCTGACATAGCGTTGCAGATTCAGAATGTAATCACAAAATATCACAAATATCCGCGTTAATCAACCACCAGAACCAGACAGTGTGTTTGTGTGTGCAGAGAGAGAGAGCAAGAGACGGATGGTATTGTCTGGTGTGATCTGTAACAAATTTAACATTTCAGCAGAGGCGTTCATTTCCATACAGGGTTATTGGTTTGACAGATGAAGTAAGAGATTTGATTTGCAAGGGCATTTTGTCATTGTAATAATGTTACTTATTAGCAGTAGACTTAATTAACCCGACCCAGGGTGAGTCTGAAGTGTTTTGGCTGCCCGGTTCAGCTCTGAGATTTTCTCTCATTGCATCGCGCCGCGCTGTAAAGGAATAATCTCCAAGATGACTTTATATTCTGCCTCTGTTTAGAAGTGGGGAATGTAGGCTACAGCACACAGCAACTTAATACTATATAGTGCTTGGCGTTTGTTTTGTATTGGGTCTCGGCAAATGGCTTTTTGTTAAGTTTACTGTAAAAAATAGACACATAAATAGGTAGCGCCTTTTTTCCGCCAACCTTATTCCACACAACAATTGCAATGTTCCTTTCAGCTATCTGCTTGTGCTCCGGGAAAGGGAAGAAAAGTAAGTTTTTAGTATATCCAGCAATCATGTAGCTAACGCTGGAAGCGGGAAAAAGTGTCAAAGGCAATTTCATGTTGTTTATGGAGATGAGAATCAGGAAATGAGAATAGGGAAATGGAACTTTACAAAGCCACGGCCATGCAACATGCGTCACGGCCTACTTGTTGTCACATTTTTCAAGAGGTGCACGCCAGGCTACGGCGTAGGGTCCGGCGTAGGTTTGTGTCTTCATCTACCTACGTACGTAGAAATGGCGTAGACTTTACACAGAAGTATAAAACAGCCTTTACCTTCCCACCAAACACACCCAAACACAGACAACTATGTGTCTCAAAAACCGTGTACGGTAGCCTGCCTATTATTGGTATCAAGCTCTGTCTGCCACTTGTCCTTTAGCGGTTTGGGCTTTCCATGTGTGGGACTCTGAATAAACAAACAATTCCCAAATTTAAGAACATTTCAAAGTCAAAGACAGTCCTAACTAGTGTTACTTTGCACATTTTTGTGGGTCTGAGGTGTATGTCATATTTTAGCTGCCAAAGTGCTCCCTCTAGGCTGCTGTGCGTGCCTGCGTGAGAGAGAGAGAGAAACTAAAGTTAATACGTTTTACGGGAGGACAACACGAGGGTTAAGAGTCCAACCCTAACAACATTAACAGGCAAAAATTGTCTCAAAGTCATAATGTCCCCTGGTAGCAACAGGAAGTAGACTTAAAACTCAAGGTACAATACTTTTAACAAACTCCTCCTACAGATTTCTTCCCATGAACTTGGATGGAATTTTGTTTGTACCATCTCAACACCTTAAAGATAAAAAGTGATTGAAAGAAAAACATTGTCCGATGAACGAAAAACGTTGTGCTTGCAGCTTTGAAATTGATTTTGGTATTTTAATCTTGTTTTGAATGATTCCTTTTGAGAGTGGAGCTATAAACAGTCTATTCAGATCTAAGAACATGATGCACAGCGGGTAGACAGGATAGGGACATTTGGCAAACTTCATACTTGATAGTTTGATAGATATGCAAGTAAAAGAAATGATAAAAATACAAATGAAGATGGAATGAAATCAATCCAATGGAAAACAAAGATGTATTGTAGCTAATGAAACAGAAAAACTGATGTGGTTTACAGAAACCAGCTGGCAATTGTACAACAAGAATTAGTGTCTTAGTTTCCAATATTGTAATTTTAATGCACTTTTTATTAATGATAATAAAGCCTGTTAATGTTCTTCTTATGTTAAAGTATGAAAATACCTAGCAACGGGGGCTGATGGAGTGTGCCGTGTGAGTCCATGTTATCAGCATATTGTTTCCAGGCCGTCATCCAGGAGTGGAATATAATGCAGTCACATTACCATGTTGCTATAATATACAGGAGGAAGGTTGGGTCATGTTCCCTGTGGCTCTGATGACAGGGATGTGGCATCTTTAACCTTCTATCAAACAAACCAGACTGAACATGCTTGTGTGTTATTAAGCCACAGTGTGTGTTACTACAAATCAGGCCTACTGCTAAATTGATGGCTTGCTTTTGTACTGCTTTATAGCAATGAGGACTGGTGGAGGAAAACACAGAGTGAGGTCAGCTGGGCCTGCATTTTTTTTTTCTGTGCTGCAAGTACATTTTAATGATTTGATTATGATTGATTGCTGATATAATTTCATGACTCACTGTTGGCCTGTAGCTCATTTATTACTGATTTCCATCATCTGACTGTGCTCCTTTCCAACGGGATAGGCAGAGCAGGATACCATCTCTCTCTTTCTAGCTACCTCTATTGCTCTGGCTACCTCATTATGGTCAGCATTACCAAGGCATGTGTGCAAGGTCCACAGTGTAATTTAAGAAAGAAGTCTGTACATATGATTTACCTGTTGAATGTAATGGTGAGAGCTATTAAACAAAAGAGATCAATTCAAAGGTATATGTTATCATTTTGGGTTAGGAGTGAGTGGAGTTCTTGGTAATAATGATTTGTTTTTATAGGCTGCATTGTAGCTGTATTACTTTCTCTTTACCTCTCTTATTGTTGGCAGAGTTGACAGGTTGCCAGGTGTGTCTCAATGGCCAAATTAGGGTACTCAGTCTTTCAGTATTACTTGTACATACCCATTAAGAAGTATCTGTTCTGTGCTAAATGTCTTTTGAAGTTCACTTTGTGATTCTTTTTTTTATTCTGTGGCTAAAATTTGGTCCAGATTTCAGAGATCTCTGCTGAGGCTATGGACTGTTAGGCCAGCTTTAGAAGGATGCACTGCATGAAAGAATAAAGCCCAATCAGTCATTTGGAGGGTGCTGGCAAAACAAATGCAGGGTCCCCCAGCCAAAAAGTCAAAGCTGGCTCATCTTTTGCTGGATCGAAATGTGACAACATCCAGCAAGGTGCTGAGTTTGCCAAACAAATACGTAAAGATGCTGTTATTTTCTATGTAACGATAGAAAAATAACATTTTTGCTTTCTCTATTGTCATTCTATTATTATTATTTTTTTTTATATACACACACACAGTCAGTCTACCTCCGGTCTTTCACTCCTCTCCCTTTTGTACAGGAGTCTGTTCTGTGCAGTGCTGGAGGTTGTATGGTGGCAACGGTGTGCTGTGTAGATTTTTGCTGCAGTGCAGCAGGCAGTGTTATGCTCTCTCTCTCTCTCTCTCTCTCTCTCTCTCTCTCTCTCTTGCTCTCTCTCTCGTGTGTATATTAATGTGTGTGTACATTGTTTGGGAGCAATAAAACACTTTCAAACTGTTTTGCTGTGCAAAAAGGGCATTAGCCCCAAAGCTTCCATCTCATTCATCAAACCCAGCTAGCCTAACACTTTGTTGCCTTTCTGTTCTTACACAGCTTTGTCAACATTTTTATGATAAACATTTGTTAGTTCTTATTTTTATACTTGTTTTCAGCTCTTACACATCCCTGTCTTGAAGTTAAATTTACTACTGGCTCTTTTATTCTGACACAGAGAGCGATTGCTGCGAGGGACAGGGACTAAGTAACCTGTTTGTGGTGGTGAGTGCTCGGCACTCTGCGCAGAAAGGCTAGTTGTTTTCAGTTATTCACACTAGGCTAGAGATGGTGAAGCACTCAGTACCCAGGTACAGCTTGTCAGAGACCAGACAGATACAGCACCAGGGGACATAGTGGGGGCTGAAACACATCTGTACAAACATGTTGCTAAACTCACCAGCTGCACAATATTTTTGCGAGACCTTTTTGTTTGGGGACTTAGTGTCTCTCACATTATGCCATACAAGTATTATACAAGTTGCCGTTTCACCAATCACCATGTAGCCATGACATGACAGCACTTGACATCTCTGTTAGGTTACCTCCAGTGAGCTGGGGAAGTGTCAGTGCTATCTGTGGGATATGGTTATCTGCATGCTGGAAGGTTCTGGTGGGGAGATGGTGGCGGGGTCTTCACAAGTAGGTGACAGGTGACGTGTGTGTCTATATGTGTTAGACGGTGGCCATGCTCCTGTGATTGGGTTAAACGATTGTGTCAAGCTCTGTGGAACTTCATGAGGGGTGCAAAAACCCGAACAGCAGTGCATATGATGTGTTTATTCTAAATTAAGAGAGCTTGATCGAGTACAGGCTTTTGCAGCCAAACATGGAAGCTGCATCTTTTGCTAAGATTTTGGAGCGGCATTTACGCAAGGCACTAAAGGCTGAAGGAGAGCACGGTGAGTCCCACCAGAGAGCTTGCCAAGCTAAGAGTCTTGACATAATTATACAGTTATTACACTTGTTGCCCTTTTGAAAATGGTCCCACAGGTTGAAGACGGGGGGCATTTAGTATTTCTTTTGCTGAGATCAGATCACTTCAGGGCTTCACAGTGTGTGCGATTGACATGAAGAGCCTGTGACGGATAAAAAGAAGCACAGGTTATGTGAAGAACATTTTAAGGTGGAAAAAGTCTTATCAATGCAGTCTGCTTCCACACCAATACAACTAATCACTGCATTGCAGATGATCAAAACTGAAGGTCACACTGTGTTGTATGTGTGTTAGAGAGTGAGTGTTTGCATGTGTGTTGGCCACTCTTCCTATATTATTTTAATGCAGCAGCATGCCAAAGAGGAGAATGTTATTTCATTATGCATGCGATGCTTCTGGAGTTTATTCCGTATTATTTGACCTGCATAAAATATCAACCTATTTCAAGGCCAAGCAAGAAGATTGATGCGTGGCTGTGGAACAACATTGAGACCAAACTCTTCTCTTCAGTGTTAATCTGCAGTCAGGCATCAACACCTTACCCAACATGTGATGTAAGAATTGCTCTTTGATAATGGCTAATAAAGGAGTCACTTTGACAGATCTGCTCTTATAGCAACATAGTCACGATTCACCTGTTCCAAGGCCAGACATCACTGCTGCCTCTGTAATGTTATGTTTTTTCATTTGAACAGGGACAATGCACAAAAAGCATTAACCTTATATAAAACAAGGAGAGATGTAATGTTTAGGGTTTTAGCAAATTGCCACTTTCTACCTGTAGTCCCAGGGCAGGTAGGTAGAACAAACAAATTAGACATTACAATGACATTAGACCTTAAAAGAGTACGGAATACACCCCCTCTCCCAACACACACAAGCTTACACAGAAGACTAGACCTTAAGATTAAATATAGTCTCTATTTTATTGTGATGCTCTCAGTAGAATAATCTCTTAGAGTTCTTTGTTTAGTGGTTGAATATTTATGTAACGGCTATACACTCCAATGTATTAACAAATAAGAGTACAGTAAGACAAAGAATGACCAGATGTGATATGAAGTCTGATTAATGCTTTTGCTGCTTATAGAAAAGTGGGAAGATTGTCACCATATTTGCCAATATGTTTACATCAGTATGCAGTGCTATTTTTGTTGTTCTTCTGAACCCTTGTTTGTTCAGAAATTACAATATTTACATAAAAACTGTGTACGAAGCTAATCCACAAAGGAGGTAGTTTAAACATTGTTCTACAGAAACCTCAATGACTGCAGACAAGGAATGACTTAAGAAAGATTCTCTGCATTAGTTAACTAAAAATAAAACAAAAATAAAAATTGTGGCAGAGACCTGTGTAATGGACATTTTAACATAGTTTACATAAGTGTTTACATTGGACTTTAACGATGGTCCCTGAAACACTATCAACCTCCCTGTGCGAAGACAGTTTTGCAGTGTGAATGTAGGAGTGTGTTATAACGCTGTATGTAGCACAGTGAGAGAAGGGGGGGGGGGTGGGGGAGGAGGAGGAGAGAGTGTGGTCTGGCCAAGGTGTTTCTCAGTGCCTTGCTCAGGCAATAACCAAGGACCATAGCTGAATTGGTGTAAAAGTGAAATATCCTTTTTGACAAACTCTCATACCATAGCTTACAGAAATAGGTTGCTTATTTTCTTTTGCACTCCTTCCATTTGCCCCCAGCTCCATAAAAGGATCTGATAAACACAGAATTGTTATACTTTGCTTGACAATTACGTTCTGTAGATTCAGTCATGTATTTGCTAAATCGCTACATAAACCCAAGCAGGTATGGTGTTCCCCCAGTTCATTCAGTTTCTGGATTTTTCTCTGCTTTCCCAGAGGTAGCAAAACTCCTGCATGCAGTAAACATAACATAGTCAACTCAAACTTCTTTCCCCCCAAATCTTTTATTTTTTATTTTTTTCAAGTTCGTTACAATCACATACACATGTACAGATACGTGATAACAAAAGAAGTTTCAAACCCACATACTGGACCTTCTACACACCTGCCTTCAGGTCCCCATAGCCCACCCACAAAAAACAAACACAACCCTGCAATTATACTTGCAAGCAAGCGTAGACACACACGCCAGGACAAAACAGACAGAAAAAAGACAAATAAGATGTAGAATAAATAATATATCATGTCTTGACATGATTTTGCGGAAAGGTTAAGGGAGCCTCTTAAATATTACCTGATCTTTTCATGACTTACACATTCAATCCATTTGTGTGGGAGGGGAGAAGTGAGTTCATTTAAGAAGAATGAGCCTCCCAGCGAGGAGTGTGGTATATGCAATCACTTGTTTTTTGGTTTTGGAAGTGACAAATGTGGCAGAGATTCCGAAGAGTGCAGAGAGGGGGTTAAAGTGTATTGGTTTGTCTAGGACTGTGCTAATTGATACTATCTAGTATGAAATACTGCATACCAGAATGCTGCTACCAGACTAGAAACGTGCTTATAGTCGGCGGGCAATTCACTACACAGGTTGCAGTTATCAGTTCTATCGGGGTTTATTGTAGCTAATCTTGCGTTTGTAAGGTGGGCTCTGTGTAGAATCTTGCACTGTATAAGGCTGTGTCTTGCACATATCAAAGAGTGTACACGGTCTAATATCTGTTCCCAATGCTCGTCTGCAAAAGTAACACCGAGATCCTGGCTCTAAGTTGTCCTTAGGGCGTTCAAACAATTTGACTTTATGTTTTAAAGAAGATTATAAACTGTCAAGGTCCCATTAACATGAGTTTTGTAATAGGAACTTATCAATCATAGAACGTCTGAAAGTCTGATTGCTCGTATTTATTTGTGTTGCAGGCCCAGTAGTAGTGACAAAGGTTTGGCAAAGCTAGTCTTCCCTTAGACCTAGTAGATATGTGAATGTTTTGGAAGGCATAAAGAAACTTTAGTACCAACATTTTCACCAGGTTGACCTGCCCCTCTAGTGAAAGAGGGAGGGTGAAAATCTGGCGAAATCTGATTTACATTGATCTAAAAGTGGGCTGAAATCTTTTGAAAAAAACTCTTAGAATGGGTTTGGTGACAAGGAGATTATCCGCATACAATGCAAGTTTATGAGACACACCATAACATCTAATACCCTCAAATCCTTCCTCAGCACGGAGCCATATGGGCAAGTGTTTGACAGCTAGGGCAAACATTAATGGGGACGAGGGGCAACCTTGAGGAGTGCCACAAGACAATGAAAATTGGGGGGATTTAATAACATTAACTATGATTGATGCAACAGGGGAGGAGTAAAGGAGCCTAGTTCAAGCTATAAAATCGGAGCTTAAACCAAGTTTAAATATATAAAACGGGTAATTCCATTCAACACGATTTTAAAAGCTTTTTCAGCATCCAAAGAGGACAATTTCTGGCAACTCGGTGGGAGGAGAAAAAATTATATTAAGAAACCTCCTGAAAATGAGTGCCTTCCTAAAATAAAGCTGGTCTGATCCGGGTCTATCGGAGCAGGAATTAATTTTTTCAAGGCGCAAGGCCAGAACTTTAGCCAAAATTTTAAAATTTACATTCTATAGTGACATAGGCTTGTAACTGCTACAAGGGGTTCTTTGTCCTTTTTTTAAGGATGGCGGGTAGGTGACAATTGTACACCACTTCATTGAAAACTCTGTCCAAGTAAGGAGCTAGAACAGAAGAAATAGCTTTGTAAATTTCTGAAGTGTATCAGGTCCGGTTGACTTGTTACTTTGTAAGGATTTAATATCTTCTTTTATTTCATAAACAGTTAAGGGTGCAACAATAGTGAACCCCTGAACTTCCATGGATTTCTACAGAAGTAGGCGCATGGTCAGATATTACTATACTGTGGTAATCACAGGAAATTATGTTGTGCAGAAGTTGAATATTGTGTCAAGTAATAAATGGTCAGTTTGTGAATAAGTGCAATAGACATGCAGTTGTGCCTCATGGAACTTTAATGAATTAGCCAATTTTGATATATCATTAAGAATAGCAGCGAAAAGAGTATTTCTAAATTTCTCGTCATTCCAAGTCAGGGCATACAGAATATTAAGGCCAGGACCACTGGATTAATTTGTAACTTGCCTCATTGTACTTCATATTGCCCATTGAGATATACCAGAAATAACAGGGGGGTTTTAAAGCAATGTCTCTGTGTAAAAAAAGTAGCCCCTGCTCTAGCCCGCTCAGAAAATATAGAATAAAAGAAGTGGCCCATCGAAGGCCTTTAAATACATGAGATTTCAGAAGTGTGAAGGTGTGTCTCTTGTAAAAAGCTTTAAGCTGCTCTAAGTGCAAAATTGTCTTATAGGTATTGCTTAAGCCTTTGACATTCCAAGAAATAATAGAACCATCCTACCACTCACTAACTTGCTGGTTTAGAGCCACAATACATTTCTGATCTGCTACTACACTATGACCCACCCAGACCTGTCAGGTTGTCTGGGAACAAAGGCGCCGATTTGTTTATCTCCATGGGTGCTCACTGCCGCACGCCCTTTATAAAAAACCAAAACAAGTCAAATGCTTTTATTTCAGAACCTTGGAAATGGACAGCGCCCGATACAAACACACATGCACGTATTCACTTTATATTAAAGCTGTAAAGAGTAGGCTATCTTTTAACTCAGGACAGCCTGAAAAACATCCTGTGCAAAAATACAACAACTTTATACTTTGAAATATTCACCGCTTCATGCACAATCAGCATCCAAATATTGTTTTCTCCAACTTATGTCTTCATTCTAGTATTCAAGAATCTTGATCAGAGCTGTGTTTGCCACAGATGACCACATTTAGTGTAAACTGTAGTAAATGTCTCTGTGCTCCAGGAAATCTAACCTTTAGAAGTTAAGGGACAGCAAATTCCTCTTAAAATGAGCTCCTTTTTAACAGTTTCCTTATAATGTGTAAATCAGTAGATAACTGACAAAATAGCTTGGTGATACCTGAGTTGAGAAACAACACTTCCATTCCAGGCAATGTAATAGGCCTACCGCTAGCTAGCCTGGTCCTACCAGACTCTCATTTCATTTGTACAGAGAGTCTGGCCACCCTCCATTGAAGTTTATATTGCAAAGTTAAATGACAAGCAGTTGATTGTTTACACAGCCAGCAGATACAAAGCAACATTTATTTGGATTAATGTGTCTGGCAACTTGACAAATTTAGGTCCAAAATTCACTGTGCCAACTCCCAAGGTGAATATTTGGCTGCTAAAACGCTTCACTATGTTTACTAACTAGTTGCTAACTTTGTGTGCTGTTTAATGCTGAGCAAGTAGTGTAAAGTGGGATCTTAGTTCTTTTTAGCTGACAACAGCTGTTGGCTGCAACTAAAAATGATGCCAAATGAGAGCAGTGAGAATGAACCAAAGCAATAAAGTCTTAGGCTGTAAAACTAAAACAATTAGCAGAAAGTCTTTAGAGCTGAGAGAACAGCTAGAGTCCAGTTTTACATTAAAGTCATTTGATCCATTGCTAATATAAACATTGATTATAGCAAACTTTAAACCCAATAATACAGTTTACAATTACTTGCTGAAAAAGACAAAAACATAATGGTTAAATGACACTTACCACTCTCAATTGACAAGTGTTAACTTTTTTGAGGGCGGGTACTTTTTTGAAGTTTTGAACTATGGGATCTGCCCAGAGCCACTCTGGATCTGCCATAACAAATCGCTGACTTTCGATCGTGACGTTTTTCAGGCAGATGTCCAACAAGAAGGGAGACAGATAAGGCTTATATTTAGCATTAGCATCTCTAGCATTAGCCTTAGCCAACTCCTTCACCACTAACGGAGTGAGCTGAAAAAAATCAAACTTTTCACAAAGCCTGTAGGGTGGAGGGCCACAACATCATGGCCACTAACAAAACTCTGCAAAGATTCGTCTTGCTCTGACTTCTAACTAACTTCTGGATATTCAGCAACGTTGGACCGAATGCTACAACTCCAGAGCATGGCCTCAACATCATTGTTATCTGCCACTCTCTCTGTTAGCTGATGGGGCCGCCAGAAATTTGGCTGGAGAGAACACAAGAATATACAGCAAACCCAGATGGAGTACAGAAGGGAAGTGAAAATTAAGCACAAGTACGTAGGAGAGCGGAGCCAGGCTAACCGCTACCATGCTCTATTCAACTGTATATAGTTATTTCTGTATTACTGAGGTTTAGAAGGAAGAGTGATTGAGTGGATTTGTTTATAGTTTGAGATGAAGCATGACCTGATGGCCCAACACAGGGCTATAAACTTACTGTTGGAATAAATAGGAAGAACAGTAAGTTCCTCAATAACCCCCCTCCCCTTTCTACCACTTGTTGGTGGTAGTTAATATATTTACCATTCCATTAAGTGTGTGTATATCTTCCGTTGGAATGTTTATGGTGTAACAGAGAAACGCAGATAAAGATCGAAGCCATTCATCTCCTTAGTATTTCCCTTTTGTGGTTTGAGTCTCTTAAGCACTTAGAGAAACAGAATCTAACATTACAGTGCTGACCTAATTATCTGACCTCCCCATGCTATTCATCTGTGAGATACCCTCCTCACTATTTTCAAGGAGATCAATAGGGAAGCAACCATTGAAGCACCAACAGTGGGAAAATTCTACACTAGACTGCTAAAATGAAGTTACCTATTATTGAAGATTAAATTCATGTGCAAAATATGTTACATTAAGAGTCTTAAAATGTACAAAAAGAGGAGGAGAAGGGTAAGACATACTGTAGGTGTTAAGGTCTCCTAGTAGAGACAGAGGAGTGCAAATGAGAAAAGAACAGAAGAGTGACTCTCTCATGACAGAAAGATTAGTCTGTCAACAATCAATGAAGCAAAGAGTCAAATATTTGTCAGAGCATCTTGACAGCTCACAGAGATCTCTGCCTTGCTTGTGGTATAGAGAACTGCGTCTAAAACCTGCTATTGATACAGTTGTGGGCCAACGTGGCACCTGTGTGCTGTTCAAACCCTCTAATAATAAAGTAGAGAGTCCTCCTAAGTCACTGGTGTACAGCATTGATAGATACACTGTGGAGAAAAGCGATCACTTGTGAAATGGCATGGAATATGAATGGCTCTGCAGGTAAATTAATATTGTCACAGGATGGCTTCTTGGAGTTCTCGGAGCTGACAAATTCCTGTGCTCAAGATAATAATTGCTTGGCAATGCTTTGCAGCAAATGACAAAGTATGGTCACACAACATTAATCATGCTTTTAGATCACACCAACGTGGGTTAAAAGTTTTTACTTGATCCAAATGGGTCACAGGCCAACCTTTTCTCCTAACCATGGTTTAATTTAGGTCGGCTGCTGTCTTTGATGATCGGATTTCACTCCGCCCCCCGGTGTTGCTGTTCGGAACAGCTATAAACACTTACGGCTTCTGAAGTGGTCGACCATCACATTGGTATGAACTAGTTCTGATCGTGCATAACCTGAACCCTACCCAAAGTATGGAAAACGGGTTTCTTTGTTTACATAACATTTAAAAAATAAGGTTTACTGGAGAAAGCCATCTGTAACTTGGATACTAAAGTGGAGTAACAATCAGCGTGTGTACATGCAATTAGCTTGCTCTAGATTGTCATTGTCATTTTGCTTTATTTGTCATTTGGCTTTGTTAGGTGTAGCTTTTCACTTCACAAGGGAAATGGGTAGACCTGTTATCTATTATAGGTTTAAACGCTGTTAAATGTATGCGTTCAGATAAGCGTGTCATTCGTGGGTGTACTGTGTAAAAAGGTGTACATCTAATGGAATGCATTTAATTTGAGTTTTATTGAGTTGCTTTGTTTGGATACAAGCACATTTTATTGGTATCTTGTTTTCTCTAACCAACTCCTGTGATTGATTTATTGATTGATCTGACTGCTCCATCTGTTGTCCCAGCGCATTCAGCATATTCATTGTTCACTTGTCTTTCTGTTGGTACACAACTGAAAAGTGCAAGGCTGTTCGCCATCTACACGCTTGGTTCATGCTATGTAGTGGCTACGTGTTGTATTCTTTTACTAGAGCAAAACACAGACACATTGTATATGAAGTCAACTGTTGAACTAACTTTCCTTTTCATATATGTGAGCTTTGATATGGTCTGCACTGTCAGATGACTGTAGCATTGGGTAGTTGAATGCTACACTGAGATGATTCTTTTCATACCAACAGTCTAAGGCCAGTACACACTGGCTGTATTGTGTGAGTGTGGTGTTTCTGTTGCGTGTCAGCTGTGTGGATTTTTTTGATGTTCTACACACAAGACACATGCAGCGCTGCTACTGCTAGGTGAGCTACAGGGAGGGCCAGATTCAAACTCTGAAATATGGGTAATCATAAGTAAATAGACCACTGATTGGATTAAAGCAAGACAATGTCAGCAGTATTGACGGCAAAATAGGTTACAGAATATTTATTCATTTTGTTTACATTTATATCTGCATTAAACCTTGAGACTTTAAACATGTCATTTATTAATATGTATTTGTGTCAAAATGAAAAAACATCTTTTCCTATTCTTATGTGCCTGGAAACACTTCCAACACTCTTGCGTGTCTCAAGAAAAATAGGCGTTGGTTCTATTTCAAGGAAGCATGTGTTTTCGGCGCGGCTTGAGCCACGCGTGTCACGCAGGCAGTGTGTAAGCTGTAACCTGTTAACATGGTAGCCAAATTCAAACGGACACGCCACGCAGCTGAAACAATCGCGTGGCGCATCCAGTGTGTATCCGGCCTAATCCTCCTCAGCGTTGGACTCCTTATCTCCCTCTTATCAGTTTGTGGGGTACTTTATTTCCTTTACTCGGCTGTATCACTTTTCCCTGCAAGGGCAACATTGGCTCCCCTAGACCTGCTCCGAAATGACTTGTCAGTAAAATCTGATCCTTTTTAGAATGAGCAGGACTGGTCTTTTGCATGCCAACGTCTTGTTGATTGGGACCAAATGTCCTTCCGGTGCCCTGTAAATCACCCCGGCAGCAAGAAAAGCTCTCCTAATATCTCCACAGTAACTTTAGATTCTGTTGACACTGACAAAGAAGGTTGTGAAACCAGAGGGGTGCATGCATTTGTCGCTAACCAAATCAGCAATCTTTTTTAGTAGTGAGAATAGAGTTGAAGTAGGGATGTGCGACAATCACGGATCAATGCGAGCAAGAGCAAAAGATGCCAGGTCTGAGAATTTATACTAGAATAAGCAGTAACAGAGAAGCTAAGTTCCGGCCACTGTTAAACAGTCTCGATCACAAAAAATGGAAAGTCATCACATTTGTCAGACAGCCAGACTGTTGAAAAAGGAGCAAAGTTCCACACAAGACAAGATTTTTTATTCTGACTTTTTTTTTTTGTAGCACAGAAGAGAATTTCACAGTGAAAAATTGTTAATTATTAAAGGGCCAAAATGTTATACTGACAGCTAGTGTTTAACATGGCTACTGCAATCCAAATTCAAAATACTGGAGAGAACCTTCTTCCCCTGTCATTGTCAGACATTACTGCACAGAGCAGCAGTGTTGCTAGATGATGCTATGCTTACGATTATAAAAGCCTGTGCTCTCTCTCTACCTTTTCTGAGTCCCTTTTATCATCTAATTATGAGCGCTAAAAAGGATGCGACCATGCGGGACTTGGGGCCAGACTGACAATGCTAAATGCTAGTTTATAACAAAGTGGGAACATACTGTCCCAACATATATGACCTCGAAGCTGGCTATGGTAAGTTAGCCACAAGAATTTTACATACCATAACATCACATACATTGCAGAGCAACTTGTAGAGAACTTAAGCTGTGTGCCAATTCAACAATTCATTCATTTGGTTGTTGCTACCAAAGCTGAAGCCAACATAGTGTTTTGGCGTGTTTTTGTTTCATGTCTGGCAACCCGGGTGTCAAAATCTGCAGCTGACTAGGTCACAACAGACATTCCGTCCCGGAAAGAGAAAATACTGGCTTTAGCATGGTTGTCAGAGAAGAGAGTATTTCAACTTAGCACATGTCCTTAGTATCTGTTAACATGGTCATTTAAAAAAAAAAAAAAAAAAAAAAAAAAAACAGCTTGAATGGTCTTAAAGTGACAGAACATGCAGGTTTGTCAGTGCCTGCTCTACAGTTGAGACAGCAAACTGCTCCAATGCTAAAAATCCAATTCAATGTAGTTTTGTTGCTTGAGTAATAGTTTTTTAGTTTTTTTTAATTCAGAGCAGAAGCAAAATATCTGTCGATCTAAAATGAGCACTGTGTCAACTGCAATTTTCGCAGTAATATCAAGTTTGAAGTTTTCATCATGAAAACCCTTCCAGCATAATGTGCATCTAATGTTATTATATTATCATTATATTATTATTAACAATCTTAGTACATACTATTGTTGCTGTGTTTGTGCCACAGCCATTCACTTGGGGCCCGGCTAATTCCAGTTGTTAGATTTACTGTTTGCGCCAGCCCTTTTTTGATAACACCATTGATGTGAGATGTTGGCAGCAATGTTGATGGTGAGGAAATGTAAGAGTAACTGACAAGGACACTCAGCAAAGTACCAAGGTCCTTGTGTCATATACACCCTGCACCATGTCACTCTTTGCTGCTGAGCTCTTCAGAAAACTGCCTCCTCAGACTCTCTATATTAATATATGTTTTGAGCTGATCTTATTAGAAGTGCTGGGATAAAAATAGATTGAGGAACCGACCACTGAACACTATTATAGTATGTGGTAATAAAGGAAAAAGTGGGAGATAGGACACCTGAGGGTTAATGGAATTGTTGTAAAACTACAACATAAGCAAAAAAGCCATCAATGCAGGCCCCAGATACGCATGTTGTCAGTTAACAAGTAGACTCCTTATAGTTTTTTTTTTTTTTTTTTAAATGTGTGTGTTGGAATACAGTATATTTGTGTAAAAATAGAAACAATATGCACTGACAAATTGTAAATGCAACACTTGTTTTTGCCCCCATTTTTTATGAGCTGAACTCAAAGATCTATGACTTTTTCTACGTACGCAAAAGGCCTGTTTTTCGTGAATATTCACACATTTTTCAAATCTGTGTTAGTGAGCGCTTCTCCTTTGCCGAGATAATCCACACACCTCACAGGTGTTGCCTATCAAGATGCTGATTGGTCAGTATCTGGTGTGACAACCATTTACCTCAT
The DNA here is from genome assembly GCF_013103735.1 of Etheostoma cragini. Taxonomy (NCBI): domain Eukaryota; kingdom Metazoa; phylum Chordata; class Actinopteri; order Perciformes; family Percidae; genus Etheostoma; species Etheostoma cragini. The sequence continues at coordinate 9,364,661 of NC_048417.1, forward strand.
GAACTGCAACACATTTCCTTTGCGTAGAGTTGATCATGTTGTTGACTGTGGAATGTTGGTCCACTCCTCTTCAATGGCTGTGTAAAGTTGCTGTATATTGGCAAGACCTGGAACATGCCGTCAAATACACCAATACAGAGCATCCCAAACATGGTCAATGGGTAACATGTCTGGTGAGTATGCTGGCCATGCAAGAACTGGGATGTTTTCAGCTTCCAGGAGGAATTGTGGTCAGATTCTTGCAACATGGGGCCATTCATTATCATGCTGCAACATGAGATGATGGTCGTGGATGAATGGCACGACATTGGACCTTTTGGATTTTGTCACACTATCTCTGTGCATCCAAAATGACATCAATAAAATGCACCTGTGCACGTTGTATAACATACACCTGCCCATACCATAACCCCACGGCCACCATGGGCCACTTGATCCACAAAGTTGACATCAGCAAACCGCTCAACCCACATAAAGCCATACACGCTGGCTGCCGTCTGCCCTGTACAGTGAAAAATGGGGTTCCTCCGTGTAGAGAACACCCCTCCCAAAGTGCCATAGCCATCGAATGTGAGCTTTTTCCCACTAAAGTCTGTTACAACGATGAAATACAGTCGGGTTGAGACCCCGATGAGGACGATGAGCATGCAGAGAAGCTTCCCTGAGAGGGTCTGGGTTGCTGGTCTTAGATGATCTTTGAGGTGAAGATGCTGGATGTGGAGGTCCTGGGCTGGTGTGGTTACACGTGGTCTGCAGCTGTGAGGCCGGTTGGATGTACTGCCAAATTCTCTGAAATGCCTTTGGAGACAGCTTATGGTAGAGAAATGAACATTCAATTCACAGGCAACAGCTCTGGTGGACATTCCTGCTGTCAGCATGCCAAATGCACGCTCCCTCAAAACTTGCGATATCTGTTGCATTGTGCTGTGTGATAAAAGTGCACATTTTAGATTGGCCTTTTATTCTAGCCAGCCTAAGGCACACCTGTGCAATAATCATGCTGTCTAATCAGCACCTTGATATGCCACACCTGTGAGGTAGATGGATTACAGCACTACCTTGTCATGAATGTCAGCTGCTGTCAAATCATGTTGACAAAGCTTTATTATTGTTCAATGACACAACACAAGGTGTTTGTGACTCATTAAATATGAGCATGACAGATGTAGTTTGTATGGTCTGAAGTCTCCAGTTTATTCACATTATGTCATGTGAGAAAATGATCATGGCCCATTTATGGTTTAGTATATCACACAGAAAATAGAGGGCCGTGAACCTATGGCCTTCCTTATTGCCCTGTGGTGATCTGTGATGTGTAGTGCAAGATAACATATACTGTAAGCCATTAAATGATATACACACAGCCACTGCTCTGGGCTGTACTAACACATGAAAATTACTAGCTCATCTCTTCTGAAGGGGGGACATAAAGGAAAGATTTGTCTTCATCCCCTTGGATAATTAATAATTAGTCAAACAACAATACTTTTGTAGTTTTTCTATCATTGCAATTCTTTCCTCACCTTGTTAAAGGTCTGATCTAAGCACATTTCCCACTCCAACCAATCTCATATTTGGCAGGGCTAGTAAAACAAAGTAAAAAGTAAGTCAACAATAACACAACATAATAGCATGAACTTTATTATTTATATTTGCTAACACGCTCACAGTACCAATGCTGATGTTTGGCAGGTAATATTTACTATTTTGTGTTAACATCATACTAATTACTAAATAGCACTCGAGAGAAAGTAAAACTGTGGCTGAATGTCAATAGTTTTGCAGGTATTTGGTCATAAACTAAATTATTTGACAAATTAAAACTTTGACCTGTTAGGGGCGCTAGATGAAAAGTCAGGGGAACCCCAAATTCAGAAGGATTCATGCTGTGGGGACTTTGAATGTCTCTGCAAAATATGACAATCCATTCAATAGTTATATTTAGTCATATCGATTTTTCAGTTTGGCCAAAAATGGTGGGCAAACCAATAAAATGACATTGCCTTCCCCAGAGTCATGGCGTTAGCATGGCTATAAATCACACAGTCAGTCCATTCAAGGATTGCGTTTGACTGCACCACAAATGTAATAAACATATGTGACATAAAATAATATAATAATAATAATCTTTATTTGTAGAGCACTTTTCAAAAACAAGTTACAAAGTGATTTAACAAGTGTAAAGACAATAATATCCAAGAGACAAAGGACATTTTTTAAATGCCTTTTGGCATTTGTCTTTGTGTTGTCGTCAGTAAACAGTGCAGTAAAATGTAGTGTTGCGACAAGAAGAAGGCTGGATTCCTGCCCACCAACATAATTCAAAACAAATGCACAGCCAAGCTGGAGCTACTGTACCTGTGGAACATTCTCAGTTTGGAACAGAAGGGTGTTTGAAAAACCAGATGATTTCCTTTATTCCTTAGATAATTAAACCGCATCATCAGCTTGCAATCCAGTGGCAGCTACTGGCCAATGAATTTAGTGTTAAGATTTGTTAATCGTGTGAATCCTTTTACAAAACAAGGTCATAGTCAAGAGCGAAAGAGGCAGTTGCTGCATAAAGATTACAAAACCAACCCCTATACTCCAATTTCAACTTGTGTTAAAGGCCAGGCGATGACTTGCCACTTCAATCTCTGCCCTAACGGCTGTTTGAATTTAAATGAATTGGGAGCCTTGGTTAAGGCTGGAAAAGCGTTAACTATTCAGCAGTGTGTAATGTTAAAAAAAACAATACAATGAAATATTCATAATGGAATTGCAATGACTCAGAAATTTATTTATTGATGCAAGCCATACAACGGAAATTGAGGAGTGGTTTAATGTGGGAAATCATGCTTAGGAAAGGGGCAGCTTTTGCGAAAGGCTGCTGTGCAACCATTGGAGCGTTTCAGCTGCTCTGGCCTTATTTCTCACCAGCCTCCCTGTCCCACATTATCCTTACAGTAGCCCGGCCACAGCTCCAGTGTTAGCTTGTTTTGTTTTGCTATCTGGGATGTTGCAGTTGTTTAAAAGCTGTTTTTTTTGTCTTCCGCCTGGAGAGAGACATGACCTTTGTAGCCGATAAATGAACATTATGTACATGGTAGTCCTACCTGCTCTCATACACAGACACAAGCAGTGAGGTTGTGCTTTGATGATATGATTTATTTTTATAAGAATTCTTTGGCCTTCTCAGAACACTGTTTTTTGCCTTTTGTTTATAACCAGTCAAGCTGAGTCAATGCCTCTGTACATGCCTCTGTTCTAACCCTAACCCTTGTATAGTTATCTCAATGAGTGAATCTACTACTGCTGTCAGAGCGAGAGGCTAGTTTCAGGTATAACAGGTGTTTGCATGTTCGTGTGTGTGACTGAAGCACAGAAGAAATGCTGACATGTGGGAAGTCAAACAAAAGGGTGTTTTACCTAAACTTGTAAAAAGTGTGCTTGCATTAGTGATTGTGCATTTGTGTGTGTGTGGTCCTGTGTCCAATGAGTTGTTTTTTTTTACTCCACCTCTGCATTTTTGCTGTGAACCACCTATACTCACATGGGATTCATTAAACACCTTGATACCTTTTTTGTCTCCATCCACCCCTGATGTGACCTTTACAGGAACAAAAGATCTCTCCCATGACATATTACTCACACACTTGCACATGTTTGTGCATGCATGCACACAAACCCATTGCCCCGCTTTTCACATCTAATTGGAGTATTGTTGTTTCCCATCTGGAGTCAAGACTAGACTTGTTTGTGCTAGGATAATAAAGGTAAGAGTCTGGTTTGATAAAGTACAGTACACTACGCATGTGTGCATCTTTGTATTACTCAAATATTCTCATAGTTTTATCTGCATATCCTTCACCTTTACATCCGACGGAAGCTTTGTAAAATTTGTCTCAATGCTTTACTTGTATCCATAAAGAACAGCAAGCACATAAAAATAATCAATTTTTCCACATCCATTTTTCCACACACAATATAGACATGAAATATGAAGCAAGCTTAGTAATACAGCACTCAAGGCAAGTTTGTTGAAGAACATATATATGTGTGCATGCATGTGTATGTTTGGTGAGCTGTGCTGGACTGGTGCAGTTGAATACAGTCTAACAGCTGTTGCTTAGACTCTGTGTTAAATTCATAATGGTTTTAACCCCCTTCCCTCTTTATAACATAAAGCAGAGTGCGCTTTGGCTGCCTGTTGTGGGTATGGACCCATGGCATTGGAGGCTTTTAAGAAAGGAAGTGATGGGCCTCTCTTACACTAGAAGTTGTGTGTTGTTCATCAAATGGAATGTGGTATGCTCGTAAGGTTACAAGCCATGTGCGGATTTTCACATTTAGATATGAAGGATTCAAATATATTTGCATATCAACACATGGAGGGAATGTTTCTGAAAATTTAAATGGTAAGGAATAACATCTACTTATTGTCATATCATAAATGAAGACCTCTTTAATCACAAACAGTGCACAATTTCCACATGTTGGAGGCGGAGCATGGTGATGCCAGTGCAAGCTTTTATCAATGTGGTGATGTCCAGGGCATCAACATGTGCATATAGAGTATACATATGTATATGCAGGTAATAGATATTATGTCACTAATGCTCAGTTGGTTCATTGACCCGAAACGTTGCTGATGTCTACTCAAAAAAATCCTTAGATGTAATGCTAGGCTGTTTTCAGAAGAAAAGTGACTAATGGGAAGGTCACCAGATTTAACATTTTAAACCCTATAAACTTTCAACTAATAATAGTAAGGCAAGGCAAGGCAGCTTTATTTGTATAGCACATTTCAGCAACAGGGCAATTCAAAGGGCTTCACACAAAATCTGTTAAAAAATAAAAACAGATAAAACACGTGAATTAAAAATATAAACATTAAGACACATAAAACACAAGAATAAAAGTTACAGTGCAGCATAACAAATTAAACATTAAAAGAACATCATCTAAATAAATGTAGTAAGTCTTTATTTGTTCCACATTGGTGCTGATGCTGTTATTATACAGCATTTGTTCAGGTTTCTTAGTGAAACACATTTTAATAAGAATGGGTTTAACTCTAGCCAATAAAGTTGTGAGGAATATGTGACTTTTGAATTAGGAATTATAAGCAAACAAAGTACTAGACCATGTGTTGTTTAAGTCCTGGGGTTTCCACTGGGTTTTTGTTCCACCTGATTGTGTTCACTTTGTGTAACAGTGATCACGTTTTTTATAGATTGTAAGAATTAAGGTGGCCTAACTTTAGAGAAGCAACCAGGATGTATTTTAGGGTCTCAGTGAAATTACCACGTACAAGACCTGCTATAACCTAAAGAGTATATTGTTTAAGTCTGAATTGCATTCATTTCAGACGCTAGCTGAGCTGTGAGGAGGTCTTGTGTTTCAGAAGCTTAGCTTCCTTGTCAACAGACAAATAAGAGTTTGGGATTACTCATTTGTCTAGCATGAGCATCATGCATAATATACATTTGATTACTATTACTAATATATTCTCTTGTTGTCTTCATACAGCGAGTGAACACTCTGTTTACTCATTGTTTGGTTCCTGTTTTGTTTACAGCAGCATAAAATGAGATGTACACAGCAGGACTGCTGAACCACAGGAACAGTGACTTTTATCAGTGCATATGCACCTGTTTACACATGTGCGTACAGATGCATATTAACAAACTCAGTCCTAGGCGGTTCCTCTTTTGCTGGAGGGCCATTAAAAAAAGATGATTAGATTCTTA
>NC_048417.1:9370495-9378428 GCF_013103735.1 Etheostoma cragini
TGTGTGTGTGTGTGTGTGTGTGTGTGTGTGTGTGTGTGTGTGTGTGTGTGTGTGTGTGTCACAGTTAGTGTGCATGTGCACGTACTTTATGTAACTTGAGACTTAATGTGTATATTGTGGTGCAAGGCTGCCCGCTTGTTCGCTCATGTCCTACATCAATGTGTAGTAACCATGCAGTTTGTCTGAGAATGTTTCATTTCAGTATTTATGTGAGTGCGGGTTCTGTGAGTTATAGTAGTGGGGAGGCCCTGCCTTCAGATACTAATGGCATCTATCCAGACCAGAGCACTGTAGCACTGATGAATCTGTTTCAGTGCAGATTCTCCCCACAGCAAAGCCACTATGCCACTGTCTAATGGAGCATATTACATTCATCTCCTCTTTTCTTTCTCTGTCCATGTATGTATGATTTTTCGGTATACATACATACAGTATGCTTGTGTGTATGTATACGTATTCTTCAATGGCATGTGACAATGCATGCTAGACAAAATGTATTTGTTTGCATATGTGCATCCTTTTGGATACACTGAGGATTTGAGCTTTAAAATAGGGCTGCAGAGTTATGTCAAAATAAGACTTATTCCTTACTGATTAAATATAGAACTCACTAATCTTATTTTGATATTATATTTTCATCCAAAATTAATTTAGGAACTGGTGATTGTTTTTTTTTTTTTTAAACTAGATGGATGGATGGAGGGATGGATACATTTAATTGAGTTCTTGTTTGTTGTAATCATTGGAAATGAATCAACTCTTAAATTCACTTAGACTGCTGATGCCTCATGTTAGCTTTGGCTAAACTCTGGAATGCAGTTTAGCAAAGAACTGAAGTGTTGTGGATTTTGTCCCCTGTCTTTTACAGTGAATTAACTCTAGGAACGGATTACGGTATTAACAGGACGAATGTTTACGGCGACTAATATCTCTTTAAACAAACACTTGTCAAAATTGGAATAGATAGACCCTGGATGAAAAAAAAAAAAGAATCATTGTGCAATTCAGTCGTCTTTATCCATTATAATGCATACTTCCCTTTCTTTCCTTCCCATAGCTCCACTGTCACTCTTATCTCTCTTTCTTTCTCTCTCTCTCTCTCTCTCTTTTTCTCTCTCCCTCTCACACACACACACCCATTCTCTTTTCCCTCTCAATCTTCCCCCTCTTTTGTGCATATGGAAACTCTAAGAATAGCCCCGTCACCTCATGGGCCTGATAATACTGTATTGATGCCAGCCGTACACTGCCCCGCGCTACCGTGTGTGCGTGTGTGTGTGTGTGTGTGTGTGTGTGTGTGCGTGTGTGTGTGTGTCCATCCCACCACTAAGCGGTGGATCAGTGGGTTGTTGACATCCAGAGTCCTGTTCTGCAGGGACTTAATTTAGCAAGGGAGACACTGTTGCTGATTGGTGCAGATAGACACAAGGGAGACAGGGAACACACAACTGTACCTCTCTCGCTCTGTCTTTCACTTTAACCCTCTTTCGTCTCAACCTCTACCCCTCTCTACCTACATGCCTCTGTTCTCCTTTCCGTTTTTCCCGTCTCTCTCTCTTTAGTCATGCCTCACCATCCGACAGCTTTCCACTCCTCTTTCTTCTCTCTGAATCACACGTCAATATCTTTGTGTACACTTAACCTTTCCACGTTTTTCCTGTGCCTCTCGCCTCTTTCCGCTGATCACACACTGGCTCTTCTGTGATGAAAAATGGTTTACTCAGTGGAAAATACTGTACGCTCCTTGCGTGCTATTCTATCATGAGAGAAAAAGAAGGATTGGAGAAGCAGAGGGAGAAAGAGACAGTTTGCTTTGTTTGGGCCCAACATTTTCAAAAAGACGGTATTTGAGTCATAGTTAATCTTAAGCTTTCCTGGAAGGCAGAGCCTCAGGCCTGGGCTAATAGTATAATTTCTGTGCCTGTGCTTTCTCAAAGAAAGAAACATGATCTCATTTTAGTGTTCCATTAACGGTATGTGTTTCACTCTAAAAGAAGACATCCACTGTTGATAGGGACGCAGGTGATAGTGACTTGTTCAGAATGTTTAAATTCAAAATAAAAGGTCTTAAAATGTAACCATGACAACCTTTATTTGAGGCTGGCCAGGGAGATTTTGTTTTGCGTCAAAATACTCCCTCTTTCTCTCAGTTCACTCTATACTATGAACCTTTAGAATAAACACTGCAGTATGCAGATACAACAAAACCCAAAACTTGTGTTTTGGCACTTGACTCCCAGTTGGCAATTTATAAGTTGCACCATCATGTTAAGTTTTTGTAACAGTATTAGAGACTTTATCGTCATTTTGGCTGCTGTAGTCTAGTGCTATGTAATTGTATTGTTATAGTAAGAGGTTTTTCTAATATGTTGTTTACCATCATTGATAAAATTAGATACTTCTTTTGTGTTACAGGTGTATACAGGTCCCGCCTGTGTAGTGCCATTTGTCTGCTTGCTGATAACTTTATGCATGCAAGTGTACTAAATGTTCATGTGCTGGGTGTTTCTGTTGTAGCCTCGCAACGTCTATCTAGACCTGTCATTATCCGGGGTCACCAACCACTTTTCATCCCCATTGAAGGCCTCCGCCACAGCTGGGGATTGTGGAAAGTTACGCCTGAGCCAAAGTAAGCCTGCTGTTGACTGGTATTAACCAGAACAGCTGTACTGTGCGGGACATCATGGATGTGACATTGCAAATGTAAGGAAATGTCTTGATCCTAGTGCTGAAACAATTTATAAATTTTATATATTTTTTAATATATATATTAAATTTTATAATTTTATATATTAGTCAATGAAAATGTAATTTATCAAGGCAATATGAATATTTGCATTTTTACTTGATACATGGAAAAAAAATTCTGCTTTTGGATTGTTCTGTTTAATTAAATATATTAGAACTGCTCAATTAAAGTTTTTATGATCATTTGATTGTTTAAAAACCTAATCAAAAAACTGATGAATAATTGTAGCCCTTCTAGATTAGAAAGCAAGGTGGTTTTGGGAAGTCTATTCCATGTGTCCTTAGTGCCCTTCCTTCAATTCCCCTCCTCATGATTGAAAATACAAACATTTAGAAAACACTCCTGAAGTCTTTTTACTGCCGTTGCAGAGAGCAGTGCAGAAGCCATCGCTTGTGTTTTACCCTGCGGTACAAACTTGTCATAAGTGTTAATCCTCCAGATTCCAAGTGAAGTGAGTGTTGTCTAATTATGACATAGTGCAGTTAGTGTGTGTCACTCCCCCTAACAATAAGTGACTGGATACAGAGGATAGACCTTGTCTTACACCCTGCATGCCTTATTCATGTCGACTGTACAAGGGAACTGCATTCGGGCAGACAAGCATGTTTCTGCTTAGATCTGAAGACCGAAGCTTCACTTTGGCAAAGGTTCAGATGTGAGTCGGCCCATTTTCCCCATCCTTTAATAATGCAGTATGTTGTTTTTAAAACATTTAAAAAGGCATTATTCCTCACTAATTTGTTTGACTAAGCCTACATTATCTAACTAAGTTAATTTGGCTGATAAAAATGTACACTATAGCAACAGATTCTTTTCTTTTTTAATCCATCCTGCACTACTGAGCACTAGACACGCCCCTAGACTTTGAGTTATTGCCAAATACACACACACACACACACATAGTCTATATATTTGAAAAATCTGATTTCCTCTTTGGAAAAATGTATAATCTTTATATTTAATACTTCCAATTAATTCTCCAGGAGGCATTCTCCAAACAATAGTTGAGTGACATGTTGATATACACCATCAGGTGACAAGAGTTTTGTCAATGTTGGTTACCGGCATTAGAAAGGTATCCATTTAAAGCCCCTTAACATATCTTATGTTACTTATGCTACTTGACTAGACCTCTCTTTGCACACACTGGGCTTGATTGACATGTCCCTCGCTCTGTTTGTTTTCTTGCACCTCTTTCTGAATTGAATATTAGGAAGAACGTACTAGAATTACATACACTGCATGGCCAAAAATGTATACATCCAACCATTACGTTATGTGATTGTTAAACATCTCATTCTATTGTGCACTTCAATGCAGCCTTCATTTGGAAAAGACTTTCTATAAGATTTTGGAACCAGGTTGCAGGGATGTGCTCAATATTTGCCATATGGTCAAATATTTTCTACATATTGTATTTCCTACCCTTAATCCTTGTAGAGTAGGGGCTGTTGATTTTGGGAGTGAGGAGCTGTAGGATTTGACACAACTTCAGTAAAAGTGCTCATATTATGCTCCTTTTCAGGTTTATAATTGTATTATGAAGTCATACCAGAATATGTTTGTGGTTTCATTTTCAAAATACACCATCATTTTGTTGTACCGCACATTGCTGTAGCTCCTCTTTTCACCCTGTGTGTTGAGCTCTCTGTCTCAGCTACCTAGTGAGACATCACACTTCTTTTCCATCTTTGTTGGGAGTCGCACGTGCACAGTAGCTAAGTAAGCACTACTAGCTAGTCAGTTGCAGAGTATGAGGGTGTGCCACGCTAGCAGCTTGGCGAGCATTATAACGTGTGTTACAAAGTGACACACATTTGTCACGGAAAATAAAGGCTGGACTTCAATAGATCTGTTTTTAGCAGTTTGAACAATGTTTTCTCTGGAAGACGGTAAAGTCCTTGTGAGCTTTTTCACTTTGTAAACCTATAACGTGCACAAAAGTGTATATGTATATAACACAAAAAAAGGAAAGGGAAAATCCAAAAAGCATAATATGAGCACTTTAAAGCAAGTTAACCAAGTGTTTCTGATCAGATGCATCTTTATCTTGAACAAGGAACATACCAGTATTTCCTCTTGATATGTAAAATCAAATATGATACACGAATGATCATATATCTTAACTCATTCGAATCAAATATGAAAAATTTTGGGGCCTTTTTCTGTGTCCTTGAAAACAGCTGTGCTAAACCACAATAAGCATTCTTTACATGATAATGGTAGCAACAGGGAACGGTACTGGTTCCACTATCAAGAGGACCAGCTCCTGTTAAGAAGTCTCCCCACAGACCACTGTCTCTTCCATGAACTCTACCTTATGATAGCTCAATACAATACATCTCCCCCTCACTGTATCTAGCTGCAACTCTTCGCTCTTTTTGTACTATTTGTAAAAAAAAAATTACTGTTTAAAAGCCAGTTATTCGTGTGCAGATTCCCTCCCTTTTTACATCTCACTACCCCCCTTACACCTTGGCCTATGTCTTTGCCACTACACCTTAGTGCTGGTAAATGTCAGGTGTATAAGGTTGCTCACCCTTTTTCAGCGTTAACTCATTAGTCTCCTGATCCTGCACTCTTGCTGTGGATGTGAATGAGTGTATATGGCTGGAAATCCGTCACACCTGTAAACTGAATAGTATCTTTATTAGCCTTTATTTGCAGTCATGTATGTGCACTGTTGTAGATATGCATATTCTTTATCCTTTATCAAACGTGATGCATTATCCAACTTATAATGTAGTTATGTTTCAACCTCAGTGAACTATAGTGGATGTGTCTTTAATGTGGAAATGTACAGACAGTGGGATCTTTTTTTGTAATGACACAACTTAACATTCTAAATTGCCTTATGTGTTAAGTGATAAATTCACAGATGATTATCAAATGCCATTTTCCCAACCTGTGAATCAGCTCTTACCATGGAGGTGAGAAGCCTTCCCAGGGTTACAAACACGAGTTGCAATCGTCCCTCCTAAATACCTCATTTGCTGCCAGAAAGTGGCGCCCCTGAATGTCTCCGTCAGACAGCGAGTCCACAGCAGATGATTCACTGACGCTGCATTACCAGTGGCTAGGTTCACTGTGAGATCAGGTAGCGTCTCTGTCACACAAAGGCAGTAAATTACTCATTAACCTGTTTTGCCGTCATCATGGCCAACAGAGAACAGATGGTGTTGTCAGAAGATCTTACAGCAGTAATATATTTGTAATGTGCTGTAAGTGCTGAGGCTGAGAGGAGGTAAGGAGGAGGTAAAGCTGCCGCTGGTTTGACAGTTAGACTTTGATCTTCATTGTCCTCTATGCATTTTGACTTGCCTAGAGGAAGTAAAGGGGGTGCTGGCTTTAGTGTAGAGTTTAGAAGGAACCTTTTAGTTTATTATTATTATTATTATTTATTATTATTAGTAATTAGTTTTTTTTGTGTGTGCATGAATGAACATTAAGTTGTTCTTTATGTTGAGGGTTATCTGGCATAAAGAGCTGGGACGCTGTACTCCATACATGCAATCATGAAACTCTGAGTCTAAGCTTATGTGGTCAGTGTGTTGTAAACTGTTAGTCTTGAACCCTTGCAATGTGTATAAAAGAGTAGGGCTGGGCGATATGGAGAAAATAAAATGTAATAATATTTTTGACCAAATATCTTAATCGATACCGCAACGATGTTGTAGTGTTGACTATTGGTAGGTTCACAAAATATTTACACAACGACATTATTGATAAATAATCATCTGTAATGTGGATATAAGGACTAAGTGGGTAAAAGCAAATAATAGAACAGTTAATCTGGTATGTTCAGAAAATCAAAATCACTTTACTGTGATTTAACCTTTTAAAACCAGGAAAAGACACCACTTGCCACATGCCATACTACGATATCCAAAATCTGAGATGATATCTTGTCTCATATCTCGCTTTTAATATAATAGCGATATATTGCCCAGCTCTAATTAAGAGGTTGATAAATTTCTGTCAGTGTAACAGCTTTGCCGTATTCCTACTGATACTATGGAGTTTTTTTTGTTGTTGAAATAATAGAATTTATTTTGATAACGTCCAGTAACCTGAGCATCCACTCTGACCTGATTGTTGGTTTGGAGTCACCTTGCTATCTGTTGACCAAAACAAGATACATTTTCAGATACCTGGACTATCTTTAGTTTTACAAGTACATACTGTAGTAGTGGAACAATTCGTGTGTGCAAATGTGAGCGAGGAGACGGGACTGAGAGAAAGAGCATGAATACACTTACACATGTGGTGCTACATGGAGCATTTAAGAACCACTTGACATATTCATGCCCATCTGTTGTTTAGAGTCAACACAAGGTGGTGCTCCAGAAAGATGGGAGGAGGTGTCAGACTACATTGGGTTTTGACTAGTCTGAAGGTCTAGACAAAGTCATTTCAATTTATTGGGGCTTTAAGACTTGTCATCCTATTTCTAATTTGCATGTTATTGTCAACAAGCAGTGTGAAACTTTCCATGAACTTTCTAAAGAAGATGTTCTTTTTACCAACCCTCTAATATTCTTGAAAATGAATAGATATTTACACAGGACCCTAATGTGTTGGACACACATTGGTGTAGACGTACGTATAATATTACTTGCTCTTGAGTTTTCAGTGTTTAACCCTAGGTATTAATACTTTTGCGATATTGACAAAAGCCCCACCAACATACAAGCAGAAATAACACAATCTTCATTTAAAAGACCACGCTTTACTTCTACTTTACAGTGATGAAAGTATCTTGTAAATTTATTTTCTTTTTCCCTCTTTCCCTCTGCTTGTCGTTCACACACATTATACTGAGTATAACATTATACTCAGAATAATGTGAAGCTGAGTGTGTATGAATGATGGCTTTATCGGGTTGGAGTGTGTGTGAAAGAGAGATGGGGTTTGTGCTTATTAGTTGAGTGTCTGTGGAAGTTGAAAAGCACAAAGTGGCATTTGTGTTCACAACAGCAAGGCCCACTTAGGGAGCCCTCGTAATACAGGAACAGTTTGATGAAGCTAAGCAGGTTGTCCTGGATAATATGGTCAAAATATGGGGCAACCTCTTCTAGCTCACCCAGGAGAGCATGCACTTGATGAGTCCTTGTAAGCGGCTCAGATTTGAATTTGTCTTTGCTGCATCTCTCTCTCTCTCTCTCTCTCTCTCTCTCTCTCTCT
>NC_048417.1:9378467-9384295 GCF_013103735.1 Etheostoma cragini
CCCCCCCCCCCCCTTTCCTGTCTTTCCTGAGTAAACCCCGCCCACTCTGCCAGCGACTTGATTTCGCAACGTTGCTTGGTCTGAAAACCTGCACATTTAATTAATCCGCTTCAGTTTACAATTTGGCAGGAACCAATCACAAACTGGTGCGCTATTGGCGGGTTTGAGACAATGACGATAGACAAGCGACCAAGCAGCTTCATGTTTACATTCAACATAGCAGCTACTGAAGGCAAACAAAGCGCAGCAACCAGTTGAGGCAACTGTTGCTTTTACATCACCAAGATGGTTGGTCTGATTGGTTGAAGGAGTTTCCAATTGCGTACAGAGTCATTTGAACTATGCCCATTGGTCACGCCTCTTGTGCAGAGAAAACACAGAGCACACTCCCCAGCCAATGCTCAATCTCAAATCTATTGAGCTTGGTCTAGTGAAAGCCAGACTAGTCTACCTGTGCTATCGAACAAAAATGCATAACACCTTCCAAAGATAATCTTAAAAACAAACTAAAAATCTGGGTCAAGACCAGATCCTTTTGTGTCTTCCTGCTAACCCTTCTGGATTTTGAACTTTGCCTGTGATTCGATTGTCTTGGGGCATGCGTGCAGGGTGTACACGTTGAAGCATACATTTTTTACATAAAACACTGCCAATGTTTCACTGGTGTATTCTTTTGTTCTCATTCGTAACTGTATTTGTTGTAACAGCTTAACTCGTCCCTCTTAAATAAAATAGTCAAGCCAGTGCGCTTTGTTTTATGTCACATGTCCTTTTTCGTGGTTTAAAAATGTGGATGTCACAGCCGCACCAGGTACATACTGGCCACATTCTCGGTCCTCACATATTTTTTGTTTGTTCTTCTGTATCATTGATATCACAGCTTTATTTGTCTCTTCTTCCCTCCCAACCCCCGTGGTGAGTTCTGAATGTCCTATGGGTGTCTCAGCTTAATTAGTCCCTGTGGCCAGTTTGTATTCAAAGTGAATGATGAAAAGCACTACTGCTATGGCTGATTGATACTCTGAGCCCTTCAACCAGCACCAAAATCACTCTGTCCTCAATCAGATAGCTGGGTTCAGGTTTGCATACACATCTATATGTGTACTTTCAGGTGTGTTTGTGATTTAGATGTTGAACAGGGTATGTGTAGATTAAAGACCAATGGGTTATTGTTTTACTTTGTCAGTAAAAAAAAACTGCTCAGAACTGGTTTGGAGTGAAAGAGAGGATCGGATTGTATCATGACCACCTCTCACTACCTAAAGTTTTGCTGGCTTTCCTGTAATATGAAATGGTTAATTTTACTTTTTGTATTGACTGAAACTGCAACAGACTTAAAGGGCTTCCAATGCTTCTCAAACCTTGGAGTGTAAATTAAGTGTTACATAACTTTACATTTGAACCACAGACAAACACAACACTAACCCAGAAGCTCACTGTAAATCGTTCAAAAGTTACAATATTAACATAGTGTAAGTCATCTCATTCTCATCTAAAAATAAGGCCACTTTTGCTTTACATATTCTCTAATATTCCTAAAATGTGTTATGGAAAGAGATGGATACCTTTCTAGCTTAAACAGTGTGCTTACAGATTTGTGCATCTGACAATTCAGCTGTCTCATATCTGTTACTTGTGAATAGGACAATGTGGCCAACATTGCAGTCAGTGCTGTGAACCAAGAACTTTATTTAGCAGTATAAAAATGCATCGTACAGAATTGCCGTCTTTGCCATTGCTGTGCTAGTTGTGAATCCCAACATCAGCTTTCTCACTCTAGAGTCTTTTGCACTCAGATGACTTGCATTTCATAAGTTGTTCAATCATCTGGATCGCACCTTGTATGGCAGCTCTGCCATGTGTTTATGGGTGAATGAGAGGTGCTGTAAAGCACTTTGTCCTGCCCAGCTTGAACGCTACGTAAATGTGGTCCATTTACGATTTGCTGAAGTAAGCTCCCTCTCTGAATAAGCTCAAAGTGTATACAGTCCATGGTGCTAATTTATACATGACACATTTTATCATTCACTTGAATGGGAAAGTGTGTCCAAACCTTTCACTGGTATTGTATCTAGTCCAATCTATAACCTTCTTTATTTGTAATACTTGAAGTTTTTGAGTTCATATCTTTTATATGTCTTGTCTATGTCTAAAGTCTTATGCAGTCTTTTACTTTGTAATTCTTGTCATGAGAAGAATTTTAAGATCTTAAAAGGCTTAAAAGGCCTTTCAATGCATTATTTATACATTTTAGAGTTTGGATCTGTGGCTTTGTCATGTTATGTTTCTATCAAACGTATTCATGTATCCAAAGATACATTCTCTTGTAATAGCAGTCAAAGGAGAGAGATGTTGCTTTGCCTAGTTGTCATTTACCAAGCCTCTGTTGATTACCATTTTAAATCAGCAGCTCCATGCTTCATTACATGCCCCCGTGCCCGTCAGAAGAGACTAGATTGCCAGTTATCATTACTGTCATTTTCACGTGCTACACTGTGTCTGCTATCTTCCTGTGAAGGCAGTAAATTGTGAGAAAACTTTGGTCTAAAGTAAAATTTACTTAGAGGATGAACATAAAGCATTCTCTACATTTTATATACACAATGTATTGTAGGTTTGGCCCCTCCACAAGGTATTGTTCATCACATCAAAATGCTTTATCAGCTTGATAGAATGCAAAGACTACACAGCCGGTCCACTCATTTTTTTGATTTGCTATCAGGCTATATCGCAAAGCCTGAATGACTCTGATTCCTAGATAGCTAACAGTATGTTCATTTGTTTGAGCACACCTTGGTGTTTTTTTGTGTTATAAGTCTATGCCAAACACTTAAAAGGGTAAAGGGCCATTATCCGTGAATCAAGACACAGTGAAGATGCAGAATGGCCCTGAGATGCCGCAAGGGACACTGTGATTTAATGGACACATTTATAAGCCTTAAACATGCTTCATTTTGTCTAGATTAGCATGTATAGTAGACAACTTATTCATAGTATAGTTGATTAGTATAGTAGTCCAAAAATTGTCTACAATAATCATACTTTTTACTTCACATACATTTTTTCGAGTAATCATAGCAAATCGGTACCAGTAAATAGATGGTGATAAGGAGATAGAAACTGATAAAGAGATAGAGACAGAGAGCACCCTTGGAGAGTACATCATGAGTAGGAGGTATGAAAGCCTCTTGGGAGCTTGCCTGCAGGTTAACTGAGGCTCTTGGAGAAGCTGGAGAGACTCTTTATTCACTTAATTACAGGGTGGCACAACGTCTTTTGATTAAAGACTTTCTTGAATCGAATTTGAGTTGGCTTTAACAATCCATGAATATCTACAGCTGCAGTTCAGTACATCAAATGTTGAATTAACATAAAGCCCTCATACCATGCATAATGTGCCATGGACATGCAAGAGCAGAAATAAAACATTCATCTCACAAAAATTATTTTTAGGTTTTACTGATCAGATTAAGTAAAAAGGACATTTTTAGTTATCATCAGTCTCTTAATGTTCAGGTTATCATGTCTTCTATCCCAGAGATAAGTAAAAAGTATGCCAACAACACCTGTATCATGACCACAATCTGTGTATATTTATTTGTCTGTATCTACTGGTGGCAGCAGTTATTGATGTTGGAAAGGAGAAATCAATGAATAACTACATTACTCGCTAATAGATATAAAATACAAAGCTTGGTTCCATTAGTAGCACCTTTCTAATCACTGTCCATTTTTTTACACAACTATCAATTTGATTTGCTAATGATTAAATGTTCCATTAATGTGTGTTTGAGTGTCTGTACTCCTTAATTATGCATGGATCATCTCTGAGATAGAAGTACAGTGTTAAAC
The DNA here is from genome assembly GCF_013103735.1 of Etheostoma cragini. NCBI lineage: Eukaryota > Metazoa > Chordata > Actinopteri > Perciformes > Percidae > Etheostoma > Etheostoma cragini. Next base: position 9,382,320 of record NC_048417.1, read on the forward strand.
TTTTACTTTGAAGTAAACTTAAGGATTGTATTAGTCATTTTTATGGTATTAAGCTCCACTGTCCACAGATTTGAGTTCAGAATGAACTGTTTAGCTACTGTATGTTATTGTAGAAGCCCAGAGGATATTTTGAAATTGATAGGAGCGTTCTGAAAACAAAGGCTAACCCCAATTCTGTCTTTGTGATTTACACCACTGTGGACTGTCTTCTCCAGGCTTTTAACACAATGAACTTGGCCTTTGTTGGGGCTGTATACATGATGAATTACCTGGTGGTTATGACATAACGCACGTCAAAGTGTTGCTGTCACACTCTCACAATGCCTGAACAGTGGTCACACACAGAAAACAATGGCTTGTGTTTTTCTTACGCTAAACAGAGAATAAGTGACGAGAGGGAGGGGTGGCAATATTGCAGCACCTCACTGAATTAAAGAGATCAGAGGTGTTTATTTAAAATATACGAGTCAGTGTCAGTGACAGGGGGATGAGAGATCCGCTAATCATCCAGGGCAACTTGTATCTATTTGAACTGAGAATGTTAATGCATCAAAAAGCTGAAAACAAGCCAATTACCACGTTATTGTTATTTTTGGTATATTCACGTGTGTTTTGCCCTCACGTGATCCATGTCTCTTTTTCTTGCATGTCATGTAAGGGCCTCTGCTCATCTAAACTCTGATCTCTTAAATGTGTATTTTCCTTCATTGTGCATGAGTGACCTGCCCTACATTAGATCAACACATTGGAATGAGGCTTTTTTCCTCGCAATGCTTTTAAAATGGAGCAAAAGGACGACGGCGGGTGGGTGAATGGACTGGACCAGCCACAGGATTCAATCCTTCATGATGCCCTGGCGCGCTTCCTCAGTCCACCCCCAGACTCATTCAGGGTCATGAATATTCCGCAGTGTCCACTGTTTATTACTATGCAAAGATCAATGTGTCCCCTCTGCATGTAAACACACTTGAAAAACTCTGTTACTTTACCAGCCAGTGTGCTGGGACAGTAAAGGCCAAGACATTGCTAGCACTGCTTACTGTTTATGACTCACTGTAGTGAATTACAGAAAGTATGAACCTGGAACCTGGAGATACAATGAGTGAAGTAAGAGGGAGACACGTCTGTAGAGCTACCTTGGAGCAAGAAACTTTCCACTCTCGCTGCAGACGCTCCGGATCTCCTTCTCTCACTGTTTGGCTTTGTTTCTCAAGAGCAATGCCGTCCCCTGCACAGAACGCTCATGACGAAATGCTCACCATGAATAAGCTCAAAATTAAAATATTGGACAGCTCCAGAGTGAAACAACTTCCCCTCTGCAGCATGCCAAATAAATATTGAGTTTATGAGTTTGTACTCATTCTCCAATTGGCAGCAGACTTTGACTGTGACATTGTAGAACAAATAATTTAATTCCAATTTGGTATCCCTCCAATCATTTACTTTTAACTCTGGAATAAATATACTATAATATGCCTTATTTAGCAGTGGTAATTGGTGTAGAGTATAACATACAGACAGGCTAGATCCAAGATACACGCACAGTTAACAAAGGTACCTCGTGCTTCAGAGACAAATAAAATGTATTTACAGATAGATTCCCAACATGATTATGTGTGGCTCTGCCAGCTGATGCACATAGTTTCCCCAACCCATTTTACATGGGTAAGATTGCATTGTATTTAATCAGCTAATGCTGCACTAGTTGACTTATCCCGATGAAGTCAAGCTAACACTTATATTAACTGCCTGCCTTTCTGAAGAGCTGAACTGAGCCTCTTACTCAATCCAACCCAAAGGGAGATGGCTCATAAAGAAACCGTTTTATTGGGAATACTATTGCGAGCACATCAAGTGCAAGAGGAGGGAATAGGTGGGTGTGCTGGGTGCTGCAGGAGTGGGGGTCGTAGAAGGAGTCAGACAGCTGGCTGTGTGTGTGTGTGTGTGTGTGTGTGTGTGTGTGTGTGTGTGTGTGT
>NC_048417.1:9384369-9448844 GCF_013103735.1 Etheostoma cragini
TGTGTGTGTGTGTGTGTGTGTGTGTGTGTGTGTGTGTGTGTGTGTGTGTGTGTGTGTGTGTGTGTGCGCCTACTGGGCATATTTGTTTGTGTACACGCATGCATAAATGTGGGAGCAAGAGGCGGTCCAGTGGGTGTGCACACCAAATGATTCAGCTTTTCATAGACAAGATTCATATTTTATTAGTATGGGCTCGCATTAATGGTCGGTTTCTCTCTCTCTCTCTCTCTTCTTGTACTAATTTTTTTACTCACACTCTTTCACATTTTTTCTCCCTTTGCCCTCTCTGTTGCTTTTTGTTGTTGTACACTAAACGTCATCGCAACGTATGGTGTCAATACATTCTAAGATGCCGTATGCCCATATGTAAACGATCTCCATCTGTAGAAGTGCCTAAGGATGTTTTAATGCTAAACCTACTCGTGTGGGTATAAAGGGATACACTGGAGGGAGAGGTGCAAACTTGACTCAGTATGTTTACCTGTGTAGGCTTGTGACAAGCCACAGGACTTACTGGAGCGTACTTCGGGGAGCTTCCTGTGTGTTACTTAGCAACGATGGGCTTGCACTGCAAAGTCTTTTAGGTTTCTTAAGAAGCACCATCTATCTCTATGTCCCCCTGCAAATGTGTATTTCAGTGTGCATACAAACAGAGAAAGAGATCAAAACACAGAGTCAGAGTGAAAGACTTGAATTGACTTCTTGTGTGGTGAATCAACCGGTGTGCCAGGGGAGCTGATGGAATAGCTGGACTCTGGGCGAAGATTCTCCTGCTTCTGCAAATAAACGCATACCTGCTTTGTCGCAAGTATCTCTTTCGTGACAAGCTGACATCAAAGTCAAAGTAAAATCAAAAAAAAAAGTAGAATCCTTGCTGTTGGGTTGTGTTTTTAAATGACAATCTGGACCTTAATGCATGCATCTTCTATTATTAAAATACTTGCGTGTGTGTGCTACTACTATAGCGTCACATCCGTTAGTGAGTCGGTCAGACAAACCTACCTGCCTGCCCTTTTCCACTTTTATTATTATTATTATGGTTTCATATATATATAATAATATATATATATGAATGAATACTGATGTGTTGGTTCTTCCTCCACTACCACCATCACCACCACTATGTAATTTGCTGAGCATTTAATGTGACCTTTAAGGTGAGATAAAGTGGTAAACACAACATTGACAGATTATCAGCATAAGGTTGATAGCATACAGCAAATATGAAGCAACATTAGCATTCCTTTGGAGTTGGGTACTGTATCACTGTAATAATGACTCTCTTCATTTCTCTGTTTGGTCTTCTCTAACACCGGTGGAAACTATTTGACATTTTAGCTGCTAAATACTCCACAGTGTTTATCAGCTGACACTGTCTACTGTCGAGTGTTGTCCTGTTGATGTAACAGTAGCCATTTTCTTTAGATTGTTTGTGAAAGAATGTTGATCACCTCAACTTTAAGGGTGACTTTACAAACAACCCATTTCAGAATTTATTGGTCTTATTGCCACAGAATTTCTGTAGCAATGGTCAACATTGTTGCATAGAAGTGATGTGTTTTACCAGTGCCATCAACAAAGGATTCTATAAAGTGATTAGGGGTGTGTAGTCTGATCAGTGATCCTATCAGGACCTTTCTCCTCACTGCTGTGTTACTGTGTGAGTGATTCTCTATTCTTGCCAAGCAGAAATAACCAGAATCTCATCATTAAGAATGTGGACCGCACACTGTTATCCTGTTATTTGTTTTTAGACTGTGGAGAGCCAAGACTCAGGACTCTCAATAAGACTGATGAGTTAAACCAATCAAATTCAAGCTTTTCAATCGCAAAGACTTCATTTCCTTAAGCGGAACTTGACTAAGTGTCAGATGTGTGTGTGTGTGTGTGTGTGTGTGTGTGTGTGTGTGTGTGTGTGTGTGTTTCAGAAGTGTCTTACTTAACTCTGGTGCTCCCCTTTGTTTGACAATGATGCTATTTTTAGAGCTGTGTCAAAAGGTCAAATCCTCGAACGGCTGGAGAAACACTGAAACAACGGTTTAACATGCATCCTCTGGGAAATGGACACCGCTTTCCCTGTCACCTGCTACATGTTTTGCATCACCCTAACAAGGCTTTGCTGTGATGACACTGTGTTATGTTATATTGACTGTTGGTTTAGCCAGTAGAACATGCTTTTGGCTTGTTAAAATCCCTTTAATAAGCTTTCATTTCATTGTGGCATCAGCCATGATGATGCTGCTTCTTTTTTTTAAATGAGCATGTTTTGAACTGTGGGTTGTAAATAAAAATGTTGCCCTACAAAATGTTATCCTGCTGGTCTTCCTTTGTACTTAGGTGATCAAGTCCAAATCCTGTATCACATACTAACCCTATGTTGGCCTTAATGCTGTGTGTTAAGGTTTGAATTTCAGTTACTCACAAAGAGTAGAAGCTATGGTCAACTTGAATAAATGTGCGTATAATGGATTCCATGGGTGTTAAGGTTTCATGTTGGTACACGTGCCAAAAAATTCAGAGAAGCTCCCGAAGCCGCTGCTGCAGCACTAATCTGTTTTTCCGCTGTCCATCTGTATGCATTTTTCAACTATTATTTATATCTTTATCACATATATATATATATATATATATATATATACTCTTTTTTTAAATAGTATGCTCCTAGAAGCTCCAACAAAGACATGTATTTGTATTTTGCCAAAACAATGACATATGTGGTTCATACTGTACTACACTGAAGAACAGTGGTGAAAGAAGTATGTAAGAATCGTGTACTTGTATTCTGTTTCAAGTACTGTAAAATTAAAAGTATTAAGTAAATAAAGTATGGGTAGCTAAACACTAACCAAAGTAAAATGACTACTATGCTGAATGTCCCCTTTTGAAAGGGCTATGTATATTCTATTTTTGGATAATTGATAAATTGGATTTCTATTGTTGATGCATTGACATTTAGGAAGGATTTTATTGGATATTATTATTATATACTTGGAGGTTGTTTAATTTATAGTGAAGCTACCTGGTTCATAAACTGACAGGTTGTGCCAGTAAAATTTTAATTTAAATGCCATGGCGTGCAATATGTTTTCTACTGGAGTGTAGTGGAGTAAAAGGATTAAGTGGTATAAAATAGAAATACTTGAAGTTCAAGTACATCAACATTGACTAAAGGTACTTAGTTACTTTCCACCGCTGTCTAAAAATAGGTTACTTTATGCTGCAGGGTGAGTTATTCCACAGAGAAAACTTTTCTCCAGTTTGCACATACATAACTTGCACTATTTATATTTGCAATATTATCATTATTATAATATTAATATAATAATTATTATATTATTCACATGCTGCCTTTTAAAAATTGTTTTATTTTGTATATTTGTAGGATATATTGTAGATTTTACATTATTCGGCATTCTGTGGACAGAAAAGGAAGAATTTCATTGTACAGGTAAACACGTTTCCTAACTGTGCACATGACAATAACACTTATCAACTTGAACTTGTTGAATTGGAATCTATTGTCACCAACATGAAATCAAGCTGAAGAATACTCTTTCTAAAGGATTTAACTATTTTTTTATTTTTATTTTTTATTTCTTTCTTTACAACTACCTATCAAGAAGGCTAGTGGGCCGTGCAGCGATCACACAAGGTCACACACACATGTCAAGTTGCAACAGCGACATCAACGTCATCCACAGTTCCCTCTCCTGCCAAAACCTTGATCTTACATATCCCGAGGCCCAGGATAAAAATGTGTCCCTCCTCTTCGTCGTCCTCCACCTCCTCTGCACGTAGGCGTGATGGAGGAGGTGAGTGAGCTTCAGCTGTACACTGAAGGCCAACATTGCTGTCCACATTGCAAGCTTTGGCTTGCCAATTTTAGAGCTCTCAAATCAAGTCCCACCTCAAGCGTCTGTTTCACGAGGAAAGAAAATTACAATCTTAAAGCTTTTTTCACATTTTTTGTTTTTTTAATTAATTTTCTATTTCCACAAAAAATGTTTTCATACCCTCCTCAGTGTGTAGCCCAGTCATAAAGACCATGGTTCTGGCATATCACTTACACACCGGCTAATTGTCGTCTACTGTAATTACAAATGTGTCATTTCTCATTAGACCCTAACAAGAGCCATGCAAATCAAACGCTATTTTTGACAGTGAGCTTTATTTGATCTTTTCCTCCACCAACACTTTTATAACTTTCAGTTTGACACAAAGTAAAAAACAGCTTAAAGGTACTTATCCCTTCATTTTAATAAAATATTTAGAATTATTATTCCATTATCTCGATTTGCATTTATGTTAATTAGGCCCTTGGGGTACAAACAAAAGGCATGGTTGTAATTGTTCTGTCTATGGTGCTGTTTTTTTTTTCCATCTGCATTGCCTGCTTTTCTTGCGAGACTACTTACTCTTCTAACCTGCTCAACTTAGTTCTCTATCAAGATATTGAATCTGTGGTCACTAAAGAAACAAAAATAATAAAAAAAATAAAATAAGTCTATGAGGTCTACAGATGTTTTCATAAAGGGAAATTAATAACATAGATGTAATTCTGTCTGTGATTTTTTTTTTACATTTAGTGCAGTTGAAGAGTTATTGGAAAAGAGAAGAGAATTGGTAAAGGTTATTGTCGGCTTTTAAATTAAATGGAGAACAAAAACACAATGCCAACTGTGGACATCTGGCTGTTTACATTAACAACGACGAGCTCAGTGAGTGCATGTCCAATGGCACAGCACCACTGACAGCTATTGGAAACTGTGTGTCCTAAGGCTCTGATCTATATATCATACAGCCTCCATTGCATAACATGTGAAAATGAAAACACTTAACTCTTTACTTATTTTCTATTTCTAACATTTTTCTTTGTTCTATTCTCTCTCTCTCTCTCTTTCTCTCCCCCCCCCCCCCCTTTCCATCTCATTCACACAAATGTGCCCATACACATGATCTTATGAGCACTGTGCATACTGTATGCATCACAATACCAGTTGGTAATATGGGATCAGTGAGTCTTTTTTACAGCACAGAGAAGCCCACAATCACATCATAGCTTATGGCAACTGACTCTGATATTAGTTACTATTCACAACACGGCTTCATTTCCTCTAGTTAGGTCATATATCCACATAGAGTTCACCACTACTTTCATCACGCTGTTAAAACCTTGTAAAAGTTAATTTATTGATTTATTGATAGATTGCAGACTTGGTAAACTGATTAAGAGTTTGACACCAGCACATGTCATTATCGGACACATGTCTCAACACAGCATCTGTGATGTAACCTGTTTTGGCCACTTGAGGGCTTCTTGGTTTATTTAAGACAGTGTTTTGTCTCTTGTAAAGGTTTCCAATTTTAATCCAGTACAGTACAGTGCTTTGACCACTAGAAGAAAAAAAAAACATCTAGAAATCATGGTTACAGTCTGGATTAAGTATTGACGTTGCTTTCCTAGAAATGTCCACTTCTATATTTCTCTATCTATCAGTATGTGTTGCTCCATTAGAAAGGGAATTTAATGGTGTTCTATTTAGTGGTAAGTCTTGTTTTTTGTCAGTGTAGAAGTCATTAAAATACTTCACCTTTGTTTTAGGGGGAAACATATTCTTTTTTTAGAATAGAAGTACAAAATCAATTCTCTGTGCAGATCAGTTTGCTTCTTCTTGATCAACACTGTTATCATGCAGCAGTGTCCTGCTGGGCTCTGTACTGCTCTCTAGTGGCTGAAAAGTAGTAAAGCAGTGTATAAGTAGCAAAGCAATTTAAGCACCCCAACAGGAACTGCATTTTTTTTCAGATTTTTAAAATGAAGTTGGCATGCCACATAGGCTACTGTTTTGCAAGCAAGTATTATGTCTCTGCTGCACCAAGACAGATTTAGAAAATGAGCTGAGTAATTGTTTCACCAAATGCGCTTCTTTTGTCTGACAGTTTGAAAGACCACGGTAACTCTTCAGACAAACTACACAGCGATATGTGTCACGTTATGAAGTTGGCATCTAGCTATGAGCAACATTGACAAATAATATTGTGAGCAACATGATCAACCAGTGAATTGATGTTTGTATTATTGGTGCAAGAGGCCCCACATTCATCTGAAAAGTGAACTTGTGGAGCCAAAATGTTTTGAATTGGCAAATAATGTCTATTTTTGTTGCTGCTTTACCATTTTCCTGTCATACAGTAAAGTCACTAAATTCCAATGAGTTATTGCAGGGCTGGTAAATACTAATTCATTTTAATTAAATCATTACTCCTGCTGATCTCCAAGACACGCTTAAGTATTACTCAAGTAACACTTTATAATAACCATCATTAATAATTGGCAAATTGATAGTTAATTAATCTTTTGTTAAATGTCATTTAACTGTTAGCATTGTTAATTAATGAAATATTAGTGCTGTAAATTAAGTTTATTCTTACACACATTATATCCCTCATACTATAGATATCATGATTATAAAAATTTTTTATTTATAAAGACATTTTTTAAAACATCTATTCATCGATAGATGAACTAAATATTCCTAACTTTAATTTACAGCACAACTAATTATACTATTAATTATAATTTGTTTGTTAGCTAAAGATTAACTATCAATTTACCATCTATTAATGATGGTTGTTATAAAGTGTTACCAATCTTGTTAGTTCTCACATCAGGGATCACAGACTAACACAACACCACTACTGTGCTACACCTCTGATAAGAATGAGTGGATCCTGGGGTACAGTATATAAGGTATTTGATGTATTCATGGTTTTGGTAACATTTGATATGTGACGGTGTTAATGGGTGTCTGAGAGTGTGGTAATGTCTGCCAATTAATGACTGCTTTCATACTGGAGTGTTAACCCCGTCACTTCAGACTAATCACCACACTCCTTGTCCCCCTGTCCTCTCCACTCACTCACAGTCAAATACTCACGAGACACACACACACACACACACACACACACACACATAGGGCTAAGAGGGTCACAGAGACCAAAGTTATGACGCCTATCGTCATTAGCTGGGGCTGCATTTACAGACATCATCAGCCTTTCATTGTCTCTTGGGGAGACCTTTATTGCTGTTCTCAATCAGAGGTGGCTAGGGTCCCAGTCACATACTGTCTCATCTGAGATATATGGTGCATATCATATGAGCACACCTTAATGGACCTCTAGGAAGGAAACACAGTATGAAACACTTTTTAAACATACTATTTTATCGAGGTGTTATTTTTTTTGTGCCGTTGGTTTCATTAACAAGATGCCATTTGTCATGTTTGTTAAGAGTTTTTGCAAAGTATGGTTACAGTATAGTCAACTTTTTTGAAGATCTGTTAAAAGGATACTTTGCTCATATTACATAAACTTTGTATCATAATAATACATTTTATTTAAGGGCCTTTCATGACACCCAAGGTCACTTCACAAACAAAAAAGGACATGAAAACTATAGTCATCTCATAAAGGTGCTGAAGTTCACACTATGACATGCAGTAGGCCTGCTGAGAGGATCTCAGTGAGCGGGCCGGGGTGTAAAACTTCCGGTTCTCATGATAGAGCAGTGCGAGACCCCCTCTCCTCCTGGGTGAGTGACTCCCCTGCGTGCTACCAGTGCCCAGATCTCTCCCTATAAACCATGATTTGGTTACTGTATTGCTTATTTATTGTCTTCCAAAAAATATTTCCGCTCACTATTTTAACTGTTACACCAGTTTGTTTGTTACCAGCCGGCTGCCATTCTGTGTTAATCTGGACAAGTTTGACGAACTTGCATTATGTCACCCGCCAGCAGGGTGCTTTTATTGGTCCAGTGCAGTGTATTCTGGTAGTTGTAGGCTTTCTACATTTTGAGCAGAAGGGAATATCCCAGCGTATTTTCTCTGTTTTCCCTGTAAAACCAATTTAAAAAAAAAATTGTGCCACTGCATCGACTGACCAATTTTCTTCTTCAGCAGTAAAATACTTTTTAAGCAATAGTTTTGAACAGTTAATACAATGTACTCCTTTCTGTGATGTGAAATGTCTATTGGCATTGCTCATATTATTTCCAAAGAAAACATCAAACTTTTGCAGCTTTAAGTTTTTGTTGGTCTTTGTCTGTGTCTAAACCGTGTGGTTGCTTTTTGTGTGCATGTGTTGTTGTTGTTGGTGCCTAAGTCACAACTGGAGCTTGACCTGACTTTACAATCACTACCATTCTATTAAACTCTCAGAACTATGCTCAGGCCCTTTCTCTGCATCAGAAAAGTATAATTGTTGTACAGACCTATATACTGCATTTACGGTACATACACTCTGTTTGCTTCAGAAACGAACACAAAAAAACATGCAAGCACTCATCAGCACAGTCTGGAGGGGGCCAAATGCACTCACAACATAAAGAGGTGTGTGTGTGTGTGTGTCGGTGTCGGTGTGTGTGTGTGTGGGGGGGGTTTAGTTGTTGTATCAAATGTAGAAAGGGATTCTGATGGACCTCTGAGCTTCTAAGAATGCATTCACATCAGGCATCATCTGCAGCTTCACAGGGAGCCAGCTTAGAGGCACTGACCATACTTAAAGGTCAGTGGCTAGCTACTCCATTTATGTATTTGCATGGAGATTAAAAATGCCTTTCCTTAAGACAGATTGCCTTTTAATATGCATTCTTTTGAATTTAGCTTGTGTTGTATTATGCGTTTTCAAGCTTGTGTTACGGACACAACAGAACTTAAGTTTTTTACGTTCACCTGATTGTTTTCCCCATCCCGCTATCTCTGAATTCACAAACGGAGCTTGGACTGACCCGACATCACCCTCATTACCATTCTATTAAGCCTCCCAGCACTGACACACACCCAGGTCCTTCACCTGCATCGAAAATATATTAATATTAATGTGTTAACCTATTCACTATGCATTTGCAAGTGGGTACACACATTGTTTTTGATGTTGCTTAGACACACACACACACACACACACACACACACACACACATACACACACACACAGTGTCAGCCTTCAGCTCTGGAAGAAGGCTTTCCTAGAGGGGTTTGAACTAATTGGTATTCTCCCAAACTGCCCAGGGCTTCTCCAAGGAACTTCACTCTGCAGTTCTGCTGACAAGGCACATTCCATCACTGCTGCTGACTTAAAATAGGATCAAAGGATGGAGCTGTCTGTCTGTCTGTCTGTCTGTAGTTTTCAGTTGTGGTATCAAATGTAGACAGGGATTCTGAATCTGATGACCTGTGGGCTTCTTACGTCCGCATTCACATCAGGTATCATCTGCAGCTTCATAGGGAGCCCGCTTAGACAAAAAAGGCCCTGACCACAATGAAAGGGGTGTGTGTGTGTGTGTGTGTGTGTGAGAGAGAAGAGATGATGTGTGTGACCAGCATATTGACTCCTTAGTGAGTTGTAACAGTGTTATTGCACTTCTGCTGCCCTCTCTTTATACTTTGTCATATAATTTGCTCACTTTAGTGTCCTTAAAAACCCTCATTCTGCTTTATCATAAATTATGCACCATATAACTGGATTGTTGGCGATTTGGGCTATCTTTTGGTAGTTAGACAATCAATACTGGTGAGGGGCCACAGGGCTGTGGTTAATCACTGGCACTTGTATCCAATTGTGCTTCCCTCTACTTCCTGGAATCACGTGTCCTTTATATGTGCAAAAGTCTGAGAAGATGGAGAAAAAAAAAAAAAGCCAGTCCATATTAGCTATTGACCTTTCTTTCCAAAGTAATACTTGCAAAGATGACTTCATTTTGTTGCTCCATTACCAGCATGGAAACTCATGATACAGTCCATGCATGGCAGTTGATTTTGTTTTACTGTGTTTAGTTTAGCAACAAATGTTTTAAATTATTTGTTTTAATCTGGGAGTAAGCTATGTTTGAGGATAGCACAGTTTGAATCAGCTGTTTCATTATTGTCTCCGTCGGAGGGCTCCAAACCTCAGGTCAACTTTAATCTCATCCCTGGAGGAAGGGGGAACACTCCATAACACTGACAACAGAGAGACACATTGTAATGTGGCTACACATATTCTCTGGTGGAGTATTTAGTACACCTAGCAGCAATTACGTGATATACATTTAAATTGTTTTATGACACACTGCATGAGATGATGAACCAGCGATTTAAAGGTCTGTGAGCAGAGACTTAATGCTACTACACTCTTTAGGAACTACTGTAAGTCTCTCCAGGGTTGTTTTATGTCGTTTTCTAATATAGTATTCATCCACAGTGCAGCAGTGGTGTAGTTGGCAATAAAGACTTAAGGTTTGCTTCTCAGTTGATCACTCCTGCAAGCTCATTCATCTATAAAACTCCATGTAGTCAGAATACTGCAGGACATAGCCTGAGGAAACCCTCACAACTGTTAGGCAATAGTCATAAGAAGGCCCCAGACCCGGGAATTAAATGCTATTAAATCGTATTCATCATATTAATCAGTAGTTATTATTTACTTAATAAGGAGTTCTTTGTAGACGACTACATACACTTGTTTATATGATCCCCATTAAATGCTGTATCCCAAAACAAAAACAACTATATCATGGGAAATATCCTATCTACAGCATGGGAAACTTTGAATACAATTTTTAACAGTACAGTCTAAGCAACTAAAGCACACTTTTTAAAACATGATATGGCGAGGCACACTTTATGAACAGGCACCAGTTCACGGTACATCTCCAATTTCTTAGCCTTAGTTCCAGCTCAAAACCACTCAGATGTCAGTTTTATTTTTTTTATTTTTATTTAACCAGGAAGTCCCTTGAGATCAGTTCCCAACTTAAACTATATTTCTGGTCCTTTGTGTTAGTACCCCTTTGCATACGGTGTTACCTGGCAGAGGCCTTTGCCCATTGATCCTATTCAGAAGTAATTTACTGTGCAGCCTAAAACCTGGTATGGGTGGTATACGTGGTATGATATCCAGGCTTTATCAGTTCTTAGGGATATCTGGCCACACTGCCCAGCCATGATGTATGGCATGATGTATGGTCTAACATTACAGAAATATCACGCAATCCAGATCAGCAGATTCACTACAATTACATTCACAGGACATATCTAACCCCTGTGAAAACGCACTACATTAAAATTATTAATAGCCCTTCATGCTATTTCTGACCAATTAAAGCTCATGGTACATTTCTTTACATGTACTGGGAGTGCTCTCCTGTTGGTCAGTTCAGGAACAATATTGCATCCAAAATGTCCACCTTGATTAATGTTACTGTACTCGTTACTGTAGATGTTTTGATTCTGAATGACATGTCAGCCTTTCAGCTTTCTGAAGCTCAAAAACTTGGTGTGTTTGCTGGACTTACAGCTGCTAAGAAGATGATTGCAACCCGTTGGAAGCCACCTCATGACTTATCTGTTCGTACATGGATCCTTTCTTTTTTGGATGTCACGTACATGGAGCTCTCCATGGCTCGTTTGGGTGGAGTACCAGGGAAGACTTTGGAGATTTGGCACAGCAGTGCTGAGTCCTTAAGGTCAATGCTGTAGCCTTTTCTTTTGTTTGCGTGTGTGATTATTCCCTTGTCTTGTGTCTGTCCGTTTCTTCACGTGTAGTTTTATCTCCCTTCCTCACGTTTTTCCTCTGTGTTTTTGTGGCCCTGGGACGCGTTCCTATGGTCCAGCTTGTTGTTTGTAACTGTTTTTTTAATATTATGTCTAGTATATTATGTTTTCTGAATATAAAAAAAGATTAAGCAGCTGAAGCATTGGCAGGAGGAGACAAAAAAGGGAAATGAGAATGACATACGTAAATCCTAGCGAGGCGATAATATAACTCATCTCAAATTGAATTAACTCCTTGTCTTTGATAATGCAATGTAATTTCATTCTGGCAAATTTAGCTTCTTTTATGTCATTGGGCCCGAGAAGTGCGAAGTCCCACTCACGGTTTTTTCTATCAGGATGGGTGATAAAAGAACATGGCCCTCAGGCAAAGGAATAGCAATAATCAAATGGGTTGTTTATCCTGGTTCCATTTGGTGACATTTGCTTTGCCTTGGCAGCAAGACATCTAACAGTAATGAAATTTCCTCAGAGGAGATTGGATTAAAATGTTCTGACCTAATGAGGCTGTGGCTTCACAAGTCTGCATTGGATTCTGCTTTGCTGAATCTTTGGGTCTCCATGTTTGTCATATAGGCCAACTGTGCATGGTATCATAGTGTCTGGTAGTCTTTGTCATAAATGTATTGATGATAAAGGAGTACATGCTGCATATACGGCACAGTGCTGCATGTGTCTTTGCAACAGGCTAATTTCTTGCAAATTAGGTCCTAAGGTAACATTTAGTCCTCTTTCATTTGTTGCTAGTCTCAGATAAAATGTCCAAATATGTTAACCTAACTGCCTTTATCTGTGACCTAACTTAGAGAATGAATTAGGTTTTTAAAGTGTTTGTGAACAAATTAATGTGAACAGCTTGGGGCAGACTGTCAGTTCACCCTAACCATGTTAGGTTCTGTAGATGGGGCAGTATAAATGGGGCATTAGAAGTCACAGGAAAAGGTCTTGGATAAGAGGGCTGTGGAATGGGACTGCCATGGACTCTCATTCACTCATATGTAGGAGGAAAAGAAATGTAGGTATGTGTGTCATTTTGCTTCATGAATGAGTATTTCACTGAGTTTTGGATGTTTTTTTCAACAACATGCATTGTGTATTTATTGATATGGAAACATTTTTGCAGTTTAAACAGATTATTATGCTCCACCAGTGTGTGTGCTGTATGGTAAGACTTTTGGATGTGCATGTCTGTACTACTGTATGCGTAGAAAGCGTGTGTGATCATCCATGCGTTCAACCTCTTGCTGTGTCACTGAAAAAGGTAAAAGCTACAGAGCCTCTTCTCTCCATTATTATCCCAAACCTAGATCCGGTCCAGAAAGTTGTTTTTATGTGACAAATTTGTATTACTCAAGCACCTCAATGTTAATGTTTGCCTCCTTCGGAAACATATGATATGAGATAACAATACTGCGTACAGTATGGTTTCACATCTGTTTTCTCTAATCAAATTAATTTTGTAGCACATTACATTGAGTCTCCTTTTCCATTTGTCTCATTTTTTTAAGATTCTTATACCAAACCACAATTATAAAAGAAAAAACTAACTAGTTGTTCAAATTGTGTTGGACAGAATCTAATTTCATCAAAACCCAGTAGATACAATTAAATCAACGTACAAATACAGCCCCATATTATCCTGCAGCGATTTTATATTTAGTGAGGTCAAAGTACCCCAACTCTGTATAATTACAACTGAAGGAAAGAGATTATCTATGTGAGCGAAACACTCTTCAATTCAGACGCGGTGCTGTGACACTGCTGTCCTGCAGGTTGCTATGGGTGAGTGACCATTGTTGAGCTGACAGTGTCCGCTGCTGGTTGGATCGTTTACTGCAGTGTCTCCTGCAGCACCACGGGGCTGGAGGCTTCTGAAAAGACACGGGACATTAACTTGTGTGTCCGTTCAAAGCAGGAGCTCAAGTCAGGAGGAGGAGGGGGGGGGGCCACATTGTAAACATGATTCAAAATGAGCAGGGTCATAATACCCCCTAATGTAAATTTGATGACGCATCAATAGGACATTATGTAGGCCTTTGCATTTTAATTCTATAGGCTGTTACCACGCAGGGACAACGCTTTCGTTTCAGCGTTCTTCTGTTTTTAAACCACATCTACTCCCTTACACTTTTTGATGTAATAAAGATTAATGAACATTCTGATTTAGTTGTGTGTCTGCCAGCTCCACAAATTCTATATTCTTATGTCCGTACAGCTGGATATCAACAGGTGCGTCTGGCGTGAGGAGACTCGACAAACACTAGACAATGCAATTCAACGCACCAGTCCCCATGAGCCGAGCCCAAATGTTTAATTACAGCCACAAACAGCAGATGGCTCTCTTGAGTTTTAATTCCTGCGTCTGTGATTGAGACTTAGATGATATTAACCCCATAAGAAGAAAAAGGATAAACTATTTTGTCTATTACAGGCTTTTATCGTGTTGAGCCGACATGACTTTATCATCATACTCGAGGAATAATGTGGAGTGGAGGACACCTTGGCGTGTGGTTCACATTCCGAAGTCTCTTGTGGTCGTTTAAGTAAAGATAATGTCCAGCTGAAGGAAACGTTTCCCTCCATTTGGTGCTGAAATTAGCAACGCTGTCCGTGGTACTGAAACCACGTAGAGCAAATGAAGCGCGCCTCAGGTGCTTTAAGCAAGATGAATGCGCTTATTTAGCGCACTTGCAGCAACTAGTATCCCGTTTATAAGGTCGAACATTAAGTTATTGCATTTTACTTGGATTTCTATGGATTTTAACTATGCTGATTTGACTAGAAAATGTAGGTGCAATCCACATTTATGAATGCCACACTATTCTATTGTAATATCATTTATGTAGGGAATTCCTGGTATTTAACTAAATGTGTTTCATAAAGCAGCATGGTAAGATTTTTACCATCTAACGTCAGCATCAAGACCCGGCTGCTCATTCCCTCCAAGCAGGGGCTTGGTGGTCGAGAGGGAGGGAGTGGGGGAGGGCATCCTCTTCACTCAGGCGTGTACTAACGAGTGGTTAGGACTTGTTGATGGAAAGATTTGTTCGTCTGGGGTATATAGACTCCATCTAGTGACCATGGCTTCCTATCGTTTTTTTCTTTGAGCGTGTGGAAAGAATGTGTGCTGTATGTCAGTGGCGTTACTTTCCTTTCCCCCTTTACGCACTGATCGTCGTACATGCATCTCCCGCGCCGTGGGCTTTATAGGAACATCCACTGGGTCGACCTGTCAGCTGATCGCCGGGGATATAAGTTTTTATATTTGTATGCAGCTTGTCACACAATGCAGACGTCATCTCCACCGAATTTCGATCAGCTTTGGTGATCTTTTTTTTTTTCTTTTTTTTTTCTCTGGCTCCGATTTCGCGCCCAGTTGTAAGTGTGGAATGCAGTGAAGAAAATATGTTGATAGAACGTTATCCGGCAGACCGGTAGGTAGTTGGTGTAAGTTTGCAGTAATTTAGCCTACTGCATCAATGTACTACTCTACTACGGTTGCGTATTCATTTCCATCTTTAAATGTTGATCAGTCACCGCAGGGTCGCTGTCGCGGATTGCTTCTTGCAAACTTGAGTTCCTTTCGCCCGGTGCTGCTGTGCCTTCACTCGAGTGGTGATCTTCGTGGGAGGCTCCTGTATTTGCTTGATTGCTGGCGGCGCACATGCACTGGCGTCCCCACAGCTACCCAACACAGCGACTTCTGATAGAGCAACCTCGTCTGGAAGGAAAAAGAGAAAACAGAGGGCGAAAGGAGGAAAGAGTGGGTGAATGTGCTGTGAGAACGCTGCAGCCGGTACTGGACATTTTAAGGAGGCGATGCTACTGAACATGTCACAGACAATGAACAAAAACATCACTTTGCAGGTATGAATGATCCTCTGAGATCTCGTTCCGCGTGAGTTTGGAATAGCTGTTCATCAAGACTATATGGTTATTGATGCATGTATGGAATTACGCATAAACTGATCTAATTTTTTTCCATCATGTCCAATTATTTTTCGAGTGATGATGACATCTGTTTTAATATTGCAATTAGCATGTAGGTTTTGGACAAAAAAGAAAACCAGCCCCCCCAAAAAATATATTTGACATTTCACAACACGGAACGGACCACTTAGCCGCCACTATGGGACTGTGACCCGGGCTGCGAGCTCCGAGAGGCGGCTGTTTGTGTAGTCTGTGCTCCGTGTGCAGACTGGACCTGAGCAGTTGTGACATTTTGAGCCATGGCTGCTGCTATTGCAAGTGGGCTGATCAGACAGAAGAGACAGGCACGGGAGCAGCATTTAGATCGGCCCTCGACCAACCGACGGAGGAAGAGCCCCAACAAGAACAAGGGGCTCTGCAATGGGAACCTGGTCGACATCTTCTCCAAAGTGCGCATCTTCGGCCTCAGGAAGCGGAGACTACGGAGACAAGGTCTGGGAAGTTTAGTGTGCAAAGTGCCTGCTGTGTTTGCGCAGAGCGTTGTGCATACAGTGTTTAAACATGTGCATACATTCAACCACTTGAAAGCTCTAATTAGGCCACCGAACAATCCTACTTAAACCACATCCTATGGGATTAAAGTACACAAGGTGATAATGAAATGACTGATACTCATGTATTACTGATTACATAAACTTCAACTTGCCGTATTGCACATCTGTGCGTAAAAACTGAAATTGAGGGAGAGAGAGAGCATTCTGTTCTGTATATTGGCCCAGTTGGCTGAAAACTGCAGACCTGCCTCTGATTTACATGCAATCCCAGGTAGTTGACAGGCTCCTGACAAGTTGTATCAAATGGTTTAAACAGGTTTACCGAACTGTAACCTCGGCGATTCTGAAAAGGGCCTGATCTGTAATGAAGCACTACACGACTTGCCGAACGGCTTAGTACATTAAGCACATCACAAAAAACACAACTGAAACTCATTTATATGCAAGCAAAAATGTCAATGTCTCCGGCGGAAAGGAGGTTGGAGGTTACGCCTTTCAAACACAAACCTTTCTCGCATAATTTTACAAATCCGTGTGCCAATGGCCTCCAAAAGTGGCGACCTGGGTTTTAAGAGCACTGTCAATAAAAAGTCCACTGTTGGAATTAGTGCCGACTCAGAGGATATTTTTTTCTTACAAAAATGAATTAGGATAAGTTGTTTAGGAAATTAAATTAGTACTGCTATTACTTTTTTACTTCTTCTCCAGTAAACGACTGAAGGCGGCTGCATGGAAACAGGTATCAAACCTGTTGCCCCAGAGCTTCTATAAACACAATTGTGCACAATTTAACGTCAAACTCGCAATTCAAACAGCATTTTCTTGGTAACAATGCGTCTAGAAGCAGTGTTTGGTCTTTCATCTTTTTCACAAAGAACCCTTTTGATGGCTGAGCATCTCTCATCCCCTTTCTGTATTCATATTGGAATTGAACAACACAATGAATTTTTTCCTCTTCACTAGCCGTTAGTGATTACACAGATTCAATGGCTTTGGTGTACTTAGATCTATAGAGTAGCACATCTGGATAGGGGTCATGTGGCATCAGAATGGCAGGTTCTAATCTGCTATCCTCCAGACAACTGTTGAGGCCGCTGCCTTTTGTGTGCGGTGGTTGTCCCAATGTTTGTGTGTCTAATTGTCTACTGTCCTCTGTTACATTGGAATTGGTCTATTGGGTGTCTATTATTTTCATTTGAACATCCGTAGCATCCAGCAGCCTCTTATTGAAGACGTGTGAACAGACAGTCCTTTGCTGGGGGGAATGATTATTAAGTCGGACCACGGCAATAGAAAAAACAAAAAACAAGGCTCTGCAAACTGGCTTTTTTTGGTTTAGGGTATACTGTTAGTATTTCATGGATGTGAACAATTGGGATCTGGCCAAAATAAATCTGAGTTAGATATGTGGTGGGCAAGTCTACCTGCACTTTCAACAGGAAATGACTTTACAGCTTCACACCTGCAGCGGCCATTTTATTGAGCAATTTAGAGCGTCCCTGAACCCCAGAATAGTGATGATAATCCACAGTAACAGTGCCAGAACAAGTGTTTGTGAACTGTGTCGTGAGGGCTTCAAAAAGCACGACCCTGCTGCCTGCAAGATGAGAAACACTCCCACTAAAATCTAAACAAAATGAAGGAGAAGGCAAGCACTCTGTTTTCTCCTGGTTTAAGTTTGTGTTATTAGATTAGAGATCTAATGGGAATACACTCCATTAATTTCACTCTCATATGAGAATTAGGAAAGTCTTTACCTAGTTCTATTAGGCATGGCAGTCAGGGGGCTTTTTTTGAAAATACTGCACATACCACTGGTTCCCTCGTCACACCTCTACAATTTTCCTGCACACATTTTTTTTCTTCCTTTCTTCTCTCTTATTCACCGTATTAGCACAAGAGCACACAGTTTAGGAAGACCAATGGCTTTTCATGCGTAATTAAATATTGGCCCTCGGAAGGACTTTTGTTTGCGTGAGTAAAAGTTGATTGCGCCACTGATCATATGTGTTGTGACAACACAGGGAGACATGCACAGTTGCCCTCATTGCCAGGTGAGAAAGACATTAAGCTTTCTTTTGACAGCTGCAGAGAACAGAACGTTATTCTAACCATCAAGACAGTGTATTGAAAAAGTCACATTCAAATTCTGCTGAGGTCTTTGAGGAGAAGGTGATTGGAAGTGTCTGAATATGTATTCAAACAGCAGTATTCCCTTTGGATTTGAGTATTGTTCTTGTGAGTAGTTATTGTTATGCTGTATATTGATTTTAACTGATATAAATTGGGTTTTTGAGCCAGAGTGTTGATCAAATTCATCGAAAATGTATCGTAACTATCAAAAATCAATAGTAATTTTCCTCATCTTTTAAACAGTGTTATCATGACATGCTATTCTGAAAAAATGGAGTACACATATACCTTGATAAACGACAACATTTTTATTGTTTGCCTTGTTCATTAGATTGCATAGATGTGGTTTCCTGTCCTCATCCAACACTTGGGGGAATATGATGGGAACACTTTGCGTTTTTTCTGTTATAAATCTTTCCCTTTAAATCACTCATGCATTTTGATAGCAGATGTGGATCCAGTGATCACACCATATTTTTAAGGGATTTGATTTGAGTTGTAAATTCTATTACACTCAAACCCAGTAAGTGAGCTGTTGGCACATCCAGCTGTGCTTCGCCTATAATCCCAATTTTCTGGCTCTAATTATCTCACTAGGTTACATCCATGGATCATTACATCATGTTGCATGGATCAGACCATTAGATTAGTTTACATGATCTAGAAACCCTTTTAAGATGGATGCCTTCCTGCGCCATGGACTGTTTATTCAAATGTGTGCTGGCCCACAGCAGTGTGTCATCAGTCATCTTTCAGAGTTGTCTGTATCAGATGAGTTATTGTTGAGATGTCAGAGAAGTTGTGGATATCAGGAGGAATAGGAAAAGTGTGGAAGCTTTCCCTTGCATGATCTACTTTGCCATAACAACAGAAGCAACATGAAGGGTTTTCCCCCTTTGCAAGCAGGAAAGCCCTTCTCCTATTCCAGAAACATCCAAAGTGGGTCAGGCAGGGCTGACAGCAGTCTACAACCGCAGCTGTGTGTGTGTGTGTGTGTGTGTGTGTGTGTGTGTGTGTGTGTGTGTTTTTGTGCGCGAGCATTCTTATACTCTGTGCTGTGTTTGCTTTGCGCTGAGCCGAGCTTGTCTTTTCACAACCACAGAAAATAAAAAAATACAAAAGGGGTTGCAGGAAAGCTGTTTTTTAAAAGAAAAAAAAAATCACATTTTCTTTGACAGTTAAATTTATACATGTATGCAGAGAGGATTTCTGCCTCAGAACTACCCGATTTGAGATATTATGTTTCTGATGCTTGTTGTTTTTCAAGGAAAGCCCCTGCTGCTGCCAAACCACCACTCTGTTTCCCTAGAAACAAATAACTGGCATCTAGAATCCTACAGTGCTTCTGTTGTACAGCTGGGAAAGTCCAATAGCAGTAGAGGCTGGATACTCCATAGGTGATAAGCAGCACCATCGTTTCACCATCCTGGTCTGTTATAGAGAAAGAACACAGACGGATGAGTGAAAGAAACTGAGAGAAAAGAGACGAAAAGACTGATTAATAGAAGAAGGAAGGCAAATGAGTCAAGGACCTTCTCGACTTAGGGAACTCCAGAGACAATTTCAAAGCAGTCCCTTTTCAAGAGGGCATACACAATATCAAGCATGTCAGAGGAAACTGAAAATGCTGTTTCATTCTAAGACTTTCTTCATAGCTTTGCATTCAACATCTCTATCCTCCCACCTTCATATTCCCTTTGTCATTTTGATTTCATAAACCATCCACAAAACATAAGAGTGTATCTCTGCACTGACAATAATGGGGGACAAGAATGGTTTGCAAGAAAAGAAATTACCTCAAATCCATTAGTTACATTTTATATTGACCATGAGCAAGTTTGACCTTCAACATGAGTTGCATCTATGATTTGCCATATTTGGAAGGATTAAAAAAAGTCTTTTCTCATTCTAATGTAATCACTAGCATGCACTCGCATGTCTGATGGGAAATTGTCAGTCATACAGAAAGTGCTGCGTTTGTGAAGACATGATTAAATTCAGGACATGTTCGTTCAGGCACCCCTCATTGTCAACAATTACAGTATATACTGTAGTACTGAAACTTACTTCACACATCCTCCCATTGTGGTAAATCTTTTATCATTTGATAAAGTAGGTAGACTGTTAAAGATTTCAGCACACTTTTTCTGCAGCTCCAGAACACTGAAGCTTGAAACTTGTGTGTGTGATGCTGGCGGGCTCGCCCTAGGGAACACAGCCAACATCACATGATTTATACCATGATGTCGGAGCCAAGTTCACCTGCACAAACAAGTATTTACACAGCCAGAAACCAGTTATGCCTGTTGTAATTATTACAGATGCCCCCCCCTACAAATCTGTCTTCAAAATCAATCTCAATGTCACATATTGTAAAAATGCTGCGTATCAAAGTCATTAATTGATCGCGGGTTGGCAGACTTTGTGTGTCCGCACAATACTATTTTGGTTTAAAGAAATGCCAATAAACCAGATTACCTCTTTTTTCCCATCCTGGAATACTGTTTGGACTAGCCAGACCTTCCCCCACAGTGATGTGGAGGTAGGTCTGGCAATGCGAGACTACATATTAAGTGTCTGGTATACAGTACAGAAGTCCTGAGACATTGAGCAGATTAGTCAATTAGACTAGAGAAAATGAAGATGGACTTAACAAATAGTGGTCAGATTAAACACAAAGTATTTTCCCAAAGACTTCCCGATGTGCACCCACATGTATGTTAGATTTTTTTGAAATGTGTCAATTTTATTTTTTTATTTTTTTTGCTTTTTACATTTTTGCCTTATTTGTCTCAGTGTTATTTTGTTAAGTCATTCATAAACCAAACATTTGTTGGTTCAAACACCTCTAATGTGCAAATGACAAAAGACATTTGAAGGTGTTGCATGGGCTCAAAACTGTGAAAGCCCATTTCTGCCATTATAGGAAAGAAAAAAATGAAATGAGTTATGATTAAAAAGACTTTTTGTATGGTAAGTCAAAGGTTATGAAAAATAAAGCTAAAATTTTGACTTAAAGTAAAAAAAAAAAAGTATCTTAAAAAGTATTCCAAAAAAAGTTGGAAAATTTGACATGCTACTGTACTGTATGTTAATTTAGACTTTTTATCTCATAATTATGCCTTAGTGACTATAAGCTTTCATCTACTTTATTAATATTACTGGAGGAAATGGGCCTCTATCTAAATTGGGTTATTTAGCTGCAGCATGACTTTGTGATACAAGACAATACAAGAATGCCAGTTGAATTCTGTTCAGAGATGAAATAATCTCTATGTTACTCGAGGAAAACACCTACAATATGAGTCCATCAAATATTAAACGCACGAAACGGAGAAATCATGATGGCCTCACAGTGACATCTTTCTCTCGAAGAAGATTTAACTGCACTGAGTATTAATAGTAAACCCGAGAGATGCTGTCACCATCCTGTCAGCCTGCTCAATGCGTGGCGGAGGTATTCTGACAGTCACATTCTGCTTTAGCCACCTTCACAAAGTTCTGGTGAGGCAGCAAAACAGAAGCAACACTGTTGTATGTCGTTATGTATTGTTCGGATATAACAGCCGAGGTATTTTCTCCCCTTTTCAAGCAGCCGGTAAAGGTCTCAGAGCCACCAAATGCCATCACCCAGCAGAGCCATTTTCAATAGAGACTGCCTTGAGCTGTACACTGACAGAAAAAAGCCTTTCTCTGCCCTCAGCAAGACCCCCTGTGTTTTCCTCCGTGGCCGTGCTCTCTTCTTTCTCAGTTTCTAGTTTCTCTCCCCGGTTGAGCTGCAGTGGTTCTGGGCAATTTAACCGCAGCAGTAAGAGATATGTACATATGTGACTAATTCCCCGGTTGGGTCAGCTGGAAGGGACACAGGAAGAGCACAGATGCTTTCAAATGCTAGACACCATGGACCCAGAGAGGGTGCTGTTGGGTTCATTATTGGAGTCAGGCGACCACAGATTAATTCTGCTGCCTATAATTGGATGGCCTGTCTCTGAGCAGGGCAGGGCTTATGTGCCGAGAAAGTTGGCTATGGGATTTGCCTATAAACATACACAGGCGTTACCAAGTACTTTGAAATAGTTCTGCACAGTGTTATATGGCATGTTGCTGTTAAAACCCAACAGCAAACAACATATATTTGCTGTAATAAAGCACATAGTTAATTTCTTAAAGCTGATTTAGTTGGCTTTAGCAGTCCCTGTAACAAGCATTTATCTTTTTGCTAATTACTAATGTTTTCTCTGTGTTCTTTCTCCCTCTTTCTCTCCTGCAGATCCCCAGCTTAAGGGTATAGTAACCAGGTTATATTGCAGGCAGGGATACTACTTGCAAATGAACCCAGATGGCTCTCTTGATGGGACCAAGGATGACAGCAGTAATTCCTGTGAGTATCTTGACAGTGACTGTTGGCCTTCTCCATCAAATTATTAAGTCACTGGTAATGGTAATAGGTTCCTTGAGCAAACATGTTTTTTCTTTTTCTTTTAGGAAGTGCCTTACTCACTTCCTGTTTTAGATTCATCACTCAGGTGCAGGAAATAAACCAGTGACCATTCAGCAACGCTGAACCTTACCCTATTTTTCAGCCTCAGGGCAAAAAAGTCTTCTTAAATGCCAGCTAGAGTATCACACAGATTTACCCTCCTCTGAGAGGAAAAGTGGACCAGGAAACAGTAGGCTTAACTGGAAGAAAAGAGTATTATTAGCTTGTTCTTGCACTGCTCCTCTAGCGCTCCAGGCTAGGTGGTTAATTTAATTCCGGTGCTTGGTGCTAACGTTTGCTTGACACTCTACATTGCGTCACTTACTGCTTTCAGCATGAGGAGATGTGGCACATGTCACATCTGATAGGCTGAAGAGACAACACAGGTCAATTGTGCACAAGAGATGCATCTTATCAATTAATCTAATAGATTGAATTAAGTGTTGGCCCTGACTGCTCCTCATTGCATTTTATGTTTTTGAAATTTGCCAAAATCCATCAAAGACCAGTGGTCACGCAATCTTACTCTCAGCGTTTCCCAGGCCTCTAAACCTGCCAATACCAATTACTTACAGGGTCAGCAGAGACCACTATGTGATTTTAAGACTTCAATATACACACAATTATGTCACAGCCAGACCCATCCTGTTTTTTTTCACCAGTACAAACATTATTTATTAACCTACCAGGCCCAAGGAGTCTGCTACAATAACAAAAGGCCTATTAGATCTGCCACGCACCAGTGGTGGCCCCAATTACAGCTGCTTCTCAGGTAGATCTGTGTGGCCACGGCTATGCTAGGCTAGTCACGTTCACCAGCCATGCTGCAATTCATCTTCCGAGATTACCTAAATGGAGCAGCTAGCTATTGTATTATCTATGCTTAATGATGCATTAATGATTGGCAGCTGCATTTGGATAATGAATTACACAATAATGTTTCACTGTGTTCAATAATGGTAAGGTATGTCCATGGTAAAGATATCTGGTGATATTTTTATGTAATTCTGTGTTTGCCTGTTCACATGTGTTTTTCAGCTTTGTTCAACCTTATTCCTGTGGGCCTCAGAGTTGTCGCCATTCAGTCCGTGAAGACCGGGTTATACATCGCCATGAACGGGGAGGGCCATCTGTACACATCAGTAAGCAGGCTATTCTAATCGATTTTCAAAATAGACTGAGCATGTCTTGAAAATGTAATTGATGTTTAAACATAAGGGCATACAAAAACCTGGATTACACACAAGTTAAATGCATGATGCTGAATACGTGTCCTGATGTGTGTGTTTTACATATAAAAAATAAGCATTCAAATATACAGTTTATCTGTGTCTATACAGGTAAATTAAACAGTTTTCACAAAAAGCAAGACATGTTTTCCCAATAATGGGTCCTAAATATGTCTCAGGTATTTATCACATTTACAACAGGATAACTGTATTTCACTGAAAGTTAGGAATCCCTTTAAGCAGACATTCATGCATACAGTTTTGTATTAATCGGGTTGAATGCCCCTAGAGTTTTAATTCCATTTGAAAATCACATTTATATTAGGAGACATGTATTCCGCTCTCTTGCATGGGGTCTGCTGACAGGCTATTGCAAAGTGTATTGCAAATGTAATCTTTTAGTCTGTTAGTCTATAATAATTAGTTAAATCTATGCTATTGGCTGAGATATGATGTGACAAATATGGTCAGCATGATGTAAATGATACCCTAAAGTATCTTAAATGCAGATCTTTTTTTTTGACCAGTTAGGACAACTGAGTAGCCATTATTTTTCATTTTGCTGTGACCTGCTGTTATTGACTAGCCAGGCTTCTGCAGGCTGGACAGCCAAGGGGGTGATAAGACCTCGCCCAGCACATTTTGTGCTTCTAGTCTCACTCCTCCATTCTGTCCTCTCTCAGTCATTTAGATCAATCAGCGGGAAGAACATTGGGAGTGCTGCTCCTCTCCCAGACAGGAGTATCCATCAGAATCAGTGTCACATGTCCTCCTGTTCCTAATCCTCAGAGCGCAGAGAAGGGATTTCAATCTTATTCTCCATTTATTACCTTGGAGGTTTAGAGGGGCTACTTTTCTTACAGTACAATGCACTGGTATTCCACTGGAATTTTCTAATACTTAATCACTGCTTGACTTAAGCCAGGAAATGAAATTCATTTGAGAAGGATTGACCTATAATCCTATGGATGTTGTTAAAAACAGCACAGCAGGGATTATAATTTAATATATACTATGGGTGCACTATACTGCCTAAAACACAATTAGGTGTTATTTGCATGATTTGTTGATTGCACACAATCGTTTGACCGAGAAGCATACCTGGAAATGTGAAGCTTCAAAAAAGTATTTTGATTGTCGTACCTAACTTTAATAGATGTATTCTCTTTTATAATGTAACTTTTTTGTTGTTGTTATTAGACGATGTATAATAAACATACAGATAGCACCTAGCTATACATATGACATCGTCTATGGCAATTGTAGTTGATAGAAGAAAAAAGCTATCATTATGATGTTACTATCACAGCAAGCAAGAGGAGCGAAAGAAATTATAAAAAAATATATAAAAAAATAAAATACATTAAATAACATAACTAAATAAGGGGGGTTTGTCTCTCACGTATTAGCTAGGGACAAAGTAAGACAGTGATGGCTGGATGGGGGGGATCCCAGTGGCGTTGATAGAAGAGAAGAAGGAAAGGAATGGATTCAAAATCATAATAAATTTCTCCTGCTTTCCATCTCTCACATATTTTATATTTTCAAGATGGATTTAGCTCATTAAGTCACATACACAGTTTATATGAGTAGGTGGCTGGCTTGACTTAAAATTAAGGAAAATCAATCGCTTAGCTATTAAAGTATGCAATGCGAGCCCACTGTTATAGAGGTTTGCCAAATTTTCAGTTTTTGGGGCGAGACCAAAAAGTGTAACAAGTGGGCAAGGGTTAATTACAGAGCCAAGTGTAACTGACATAGAATTAAAAATAAATTTCCACAAACCAGTCAAGCTTGCACAAAGCCAGAACATGTGAAGCAGAGAAGCTGGGGCATGCCTGCACCTATCACATGTAGGATCTGTCTCTGGTTTGATCTTTGCTAACCTGACTTTAGTCTAGTATATGCGGTGAATGACTTTAAATTCGATAAGACTTTGACGGCTGCGTATGAAAGAGGAATAGATACTATTTAGAACTTATTTCCCTTCCTCATCTGTAAACTGTAGTCCAGATCAATCTCCCAATTTTGTAATAAATTGTAATAGCAGATGAAGGCAAGAATCCTGCAATACAGTCATAAAGAACAGATTTAGCACCCTTGTTATCAATAATAATTTCAAGAGTGGTGTTGAGCTGTGTTGGAGGAGGAAGATTTGGAAATTCCGAATTTTTCCAGATGTATTGACTTTAAGCAAGATGTTGTAATATTTAACTTATGACAATAATAGGCAAAGAAGACAATATGCAGGAAAACATTTACATTTACAAATTTGCAAATAAAGCGTAAGGATACGTTTGAGAAAGGACTTAAAAAGAGTTTTGGATCAAATCTAAAACACAAGAATAAGGAATCATATTTGTTATACATACATATGTAAAATATAGATAGTGGTTCAGTGGTTCTTCTACAGAACTTGTGTAGATAAATAAATAGTTACATCTGTTTAAGTCATACATCTGTCGATACAACATTCAAAGTATGCTCCACATCAAAAACAATAAAGAGGGCAGACACAATAAAGGACCTTTAGCCAAAAGTAATTAACTCCCTATAATGTCTGTAGATATCCTTTACAGGCATAGTAATACTTAGAAGACAACCACACGTGAGTTCTCTCTGTGTTCAGGTTATTAGGTTGCCCGTGTGAACAACCACAACATCCGGTCTGTCTCGTCTTCGGCTCTCAATGGCCCTGGCTAGAACAAAGACACTTCTAGGTCACTACCTGTAATTACACTCCCTATGTGAAAAACTAGCACACGGCTAGGTTAAATCATGTCACATGCCTATTAGCAATATTTGGCCCCCTCTTCATATTGTTGACCTTTCATATCTCCATTGGTTAGTTTCAACTTGTAATGGCTGTTGCTCTTTGTCCAAACAGATTGTCTGTATTCAGCATATGATTTTCTAGTTTAACATGCTTCTCCACATGTCACATTCAAGTTGTGAAGTTGGGAAGTTGATCACCTATGGTTTTGCAAGTCTGCAGTAAGTTGACTTCAGACTCAACATGTTGCCATGAAAACTCACATTCTAGTGTTGATGGCGGACATATTTTATAGTCGATAAATGCTCCTGCTAATTGGCATTCAATCTAAAGGAAAGACTCCTATTTGCAACACTGTTGGAAACTCTGCCTATGTTACTTCAGAGACCTTAACCATGATGGGCTTTTAGTTCTTCTGTCCGCTGGACATGTTTAGACCAAGCCCTAATGCTGTGAAGTGGTTCTCGTTTTGCCCTATCGGGGCGATGTGTTCCTTCATCTCAGTTTACTCGTCACCTCTCTACACACAGCTCTCCTACTCCATTTGCAGTTTATTTCTGTGCTAATGGATGTTCTGATCAGACCTCAACTATTCAGCCACCCACTCAAAGGTCTCTTTTTGCTCCTTAGTGTGTGAATTACTTCGGTAATGGCTGCCTTGTAAAATGTTCTTCATCCTCCTCCATCTCCTCTTCTCCTTTCTTTCTGCATTTTCTATGTGCCTCTGTAAGCAAAGAAAAAAACAAAAACATTCCTCCCATTATCACTCTGTTCCTTCGCAACCCAAAATCTGACAATCATCCTTTTCTGTCCATTAAGAGTATTTGATCATTGTGCACTCACAATTCCAGGGACTACTTTGAAGGTTATGTAATGCAGAAAAACATGTTGCTTCGGAGTTGGTGGGGTGCGCAGTATATACGGAACATCTGCAAGACAACAACCTTTTTTTTTACCTAAAAAAGTATTCCTTCTCAATATGGCCTCATTTCCCTGAAGCCAGGTCATTTTTTATTAACTACAAGTGCCTTGGTCAGTTATTCCTTTACAATAATACTTCACTAAGGCTTTTACTGTGATGACATGCTTTGATAATGAGGGAGACTAAATTTATTACCAGATGAGGTGAATCAAAAGGAGAGTGCCACTCTTTTAGAAAATAAATGGAAACCCCATTCAAGGCCTCTGGTAGTGCATCATATTCTTTTGTGTGAGGCACCCAAGGCGCAGCATGCGGCTTGAATGACAGAGATAGCATCAAAGGGACTGTGCAGCCTGGCACAAAGGACACACCATGGAATAAAGGGGAGTTCAATCATCTTACCCCTTTTTTTATCTGCTCCTTTTGTATCCAAGCCAATAAACTCCCAGCTAATTTCTCCTCCAGACTGCTCCTTGGATCAGACATTTCTTCTGTAATATAATAAGGGAAGAGAAATTCAACCAGCTTATTGTAGAAGGTAGCGGAAACACGAATTCTATTCTCTAGATAACTGTAATATAAGTCTTCTTATAAAAACAGACAAATTCAAATGAGGTAAAAGCAAACATGGAAGTGTTGGATTCCATAATTTTATAACCCATGATGAAATGATGGTGCCAAAGAATGCAACTCCCTTGTGTTGTTTTTGTTGTTGTTGTTTTCCTGTCTTGCTAATACAGTCTCCTGCCATCTCTCAAGTGTAAAAGTTGGGCATTTCATGGTTGGCTGGTGTTCTTTAGAGCCAGTTCCCCATTTCCTCCCTTCACTGGAGTCTCTCACTGCAGGCTTTCTTTATCAGGACTCTGCACTTCTTAGTGTGCTACCTTTTATGATTGTCAAATTGACTTGCCACATCACTTGAGTGGTCCTTTTAGAAATGAAATCCTTGAAAGGACCAATCTGGAGCACTGCAGTGGCTTTAGATTCACTTGTTGGAGTCCGTATCGTCAGCGATATGAACACAGAAGACTGAGAGCATCTTTTTTCCTGTAGTGCCCAATTCAGGAAGTATGAAAGCTTGATGTAAGGGCTGCCTCAGTTTTCATCAGCATGAAAATGAAAGTGCATGTGTAGGGAAGAATAGAAAAGTGCGGCTTATTCCGGAATCGGTGGTGTGAAACCAAGAGAGTTCTTTGAGAAGCAACCAGTCCCAGAGGTTTGAGTATTTGATATCCCCCCCCAACATTCTTATTCATCTACCAACCTCTGTAGCCATTTTTCTAATGCTGCTCTCAAGTGTTTGTCTCTTAGGGACACACTACCATGGATGTCCTTTGCTCCTTTGCTTGAGGAGTCTTGCAAAGACATGCCATTTTATGGGTGGAAAATTCAGTTGCGAGGGCTTACGTGTGTCTGTGTGTGTGTGTGTGTGTGTGTGTGTTTGTGTGTGTGCGTGTGTAAAAAAAGAATGTAAATATATATGACAAAGGTTATTCTAGTTTATACATGGAGAGCATAAATACAACAGAATTGTGACACCTCTATAGGTGTGTGTGTATGTGTGTGTGTGTGCGCGCGTTTACGCTACATGCAGCATCGTTGCCCAACAGATGGTTTTGTGTGAACACATTTTATAGGTGTTGATTGCAAATGTACCATCAAATGAAAATTATCTTTTTTCACAAGTCGTGTTTGATATTTTTACGTTTGACTAAATACATAAAACAAATGTAAAGAAATTAAAAACATTTGCAACAACTCTTTGGACAAGGATATGCATTCATTTTTCGAACGTTGTCTTGATTTTTGTCTTCTCAAAAAGAGTCACTGTTAGTCTCTAAGAGAAAATTAGAAACAGCTGAAATTCTGCTTAATAGAAGTGGCACATACCTTTACAGAAAACAGGTATCTTTTGTATCAATATTTATGGATTTAAACCTACTTCAATGTTTTTTTACATAAACCAAAACAATCCTGTTTAAGTCTTTAACCACTTGAACATTACAGTAGTCTGTCAGAAGCTGTGAAGGGTGCCTACTATTAAATTTCCCACATTTTCAAAGATCTATAGTACCTATAGTAATTACTAAGATGATTTTGCCTCTGATGCATTGTTAGGCTCAGAGTTGAGGCGGGGGGAGCCTCATTATTCCAAAGTGGTGCTCTCTCTCTCTTGCCTTTATTTACGTATTAGTGTCATGAAGGGTGGCGGTTATACCGGCTGGAGGAAGAGCAGCTTCATGCATTAATAAACAACAAGGTCAGAGGTAGGCGTCAAAGCTGAACTGGTGAACTATTGGTCAGTGCTAAGAGGAATTAAAAATAGACAGTTATGTCCTCAAACCATTTAATATTATTGTAGTTATTAATGACTTTCTAATGGATGGGCTCTCTTGGCTTGACAGGTTGGAAAATCAGAATATTGTTATTTGCAGTTTCCATTCAGAGTGCTCAATAGAGTTTTATTTTGAGATGTTCCAGTGGAAGGAAGAGTTTAGCATTAGAGCAGTGAGTCACCCACCCATAAACAGGAAGTCCTCACTCAGTGTGTTTGGCTTTACCTGCATAGATAAGGCCTCTCCGAACAATAAATCATAAACACACAACACAGGTGATCATCTGATTTGTTCCTCTATCTGTTTCCAGGTCAACATCTTAAGGTCTTTAATGGCACATCTCCCCGTACTCCTCTTTCACTCTGTTGTTCCCCTGGTTAATTTAAGGCAATTTAGAGTCGCCAAGTGCAGCTGTTTTCTGATTCACTGGTTTACATCACATATATTCATGATATGCAGTTTAGCAACTGTGACACATTGCTGGGAGGAATATCAAGGGAGACGTAATGGATCATGAAAAGTCTGTTAACACTGTAAGTCTAGAACTTCACAATTAACCTGCCATTTGGTGTTTTAAATCTCTTTTAAATTTCCAGCAAAGTTAACTTCAGTAGTGCTGGTGGATATTTGTAATATATGGAGCATAGAATTTGTTCAGGCAGAGCGCTGAAGTTGTCCTTGCATTAGCTGATAAGCATTGGATTCATTCATGCTTCACTATCAGTGGCCCATTTGTCAGCTTCTTAGTTACCAGCTGACTAGTCTCACAATGTCAGAAATATAAGTAGAGCGCTGAGTCAGTGCTGGAGTATTGTTTAGCTGCACATTCTAGAATAGTGGAAACAAACACTTTCGGTTTTTTGTATTTCAACCAATCACAATCGTCTTGGGCGTTGCTAAGGCCCTGATGCAGCGACGGTGCTGTTGCAAATTAAACGGCAGATATAGCTAAATGGGAGGCACTGTACATCAGATTAGCAGGACCAGCTGCTTAATAACATTGAATCATACCATATAACTTTATGTGCTAGTTGTCAATTTAACTAATATTTAATTTACATGTATGTGTTTTTAAGGGGGGGATTACTTCTTCCAGCAAAACGTTCCTTGCTGTTCGTATTTTTTAAGAGCTCCCTCAAAGAGAAGAGCCTTTTCTACCAAATCTATAACTATTTGCTAAAAATGGTCAATTCCTCATAGATGTTTGTAAATCCCCACTTCTGGCCTCATGCTTGCAGGCCAGTCACTCTTTGCTTGCAGCTGCTCCTTTTTACATTTGTTAGCTTTTGCCATGGGAGTCTTTGCTTTAATGTCATGCTTTGCTTTTATGATGGGCCCACATCAATGGTACAAAGTGTTTTTATAGTGTTGCTTTCCACAGTTATAGAAGTACAGGTATGACTGCTGGCTGTTTAGAGAACCTGTGTAAGCCTCTGTGAGCTTCCCAGAAATCACTCTTCTGCATCCGGGAAGTTGTTTATCTCTATAGATCTTCACAGAAGCATGTTCTAGCTGTATTTCTCCTCCCTGAGTGGGCATACTTTCTACCATTGTGGCCATCAACCAACTATCAATCTGTCAGCAAGAGCTTATGCTGAATCTCTCTCATCCATCTGGGATAATCCTTACATCTCTATCAAAATGGAGTAGCCAAAAACGCACTAAACAGCGGTAAGTCCATGGCATGGTATGGATGCTGCAGAGATAGCTGTACATCATTAGCTTCTGACAGGTAATGCGAAGGCAGGTTACTGGAAAGACTACAAAAACTGCATCGACTGGTTGGGAAGAGAAACGGGAGAGAAAAAGAGAGAGAGGAAAGTCAGCGGTGTGTTTGGCAGGGAAAGTCCTGCTGTGGTCAATATAATCAGTGTAGCATGCAGACAACCTCTCCGTGTTGCCCTCATACGTCACTTGCTCCAGTGCTAAAAACATTCACAATTTTAGCAACACAAAAACTCCTCATCCAACAAAACCAACAGTCTTTTAGAATCACACAAGAATATAATTGAGAATCTACAAGAAAGAACATGGCCAGTGTTACCCATGATTGTCTTAGCTTTCTGGACTACCTGATTCTTCCAGAGGGAGCTCAGGTCTGGGGACTGAAGTCCAGTGATCTTTGAGCCGATCTTTACAATGTTAATAAGGCTATTTTTGCTTTTCACAGGCAACCCAAGAAACCAGCAAATTAATGAAAAAGTTATTGATCCCATCTCTTTTTCGTGATTGCCTTTGATGAGACAGATCTTTAGGGATACCATTTTTAACAGGCAGTCCTAGTCCATTCATAAACGCTGTGATGTAGTTGCCTACCAATAGACTTTCTGCTACAGTCAACAGTATTACATCCAACTCCAATAATTTCTAATAAGGGAAGTTCCACTCTCTCTATACTTACAGCTTCTGAACTGGTTGCAGTTCCACCAGAGCTCCACATGGGGCGCTCACAGTTGAGTGCAGAAAGAATGTGACTCTATGGACCTATACCCCTCAAAATCCAATTTCTTGTCTAATAATTTGAATGTTGCATTTGAAAGGGGAGGCTAACACAATACACACTGCTAGGTGTAAGATTTTTTTAAAGTGGCTTATTTTTTGTAAAAAGCCTTTTGAAATCTAAATGACGTAATACACATCGTATGGCCAGAGATACTGCTGAGTCACTTCCTTTTTTCTCTCAAGGCATTGACAACACAGTGGACAGGTAAGTCTTTCCCTGTCAATACACATGCTAAAAAGACATTTGCTAATGTTTTAAAGACCACGCTGAAACATTTACTCAGACATTCTGCCTCCGCTTCAGATGCCATCAAGCAGGATCTACGGTCGTAATCAGTCCTTCACTGACCAATCAGCATTCATTAGCAGAATGATTTGTTATGGGCAATGACGACTCAACCTGTAACAAATTGAAAGGACGTAAATACTCGTTCATTCAACTTTCGACGTATAATCCATGGTGAACTTGCAAAAACTACAAATCTGAGATTTACTAACTATGATCAGGCAAAAGGGACAAATTTAGCCGGCTAGCTCGACAGAGTCCCATCCATTTCAAGAGTATATGGCTGCGGCCTTGAGCGTCCCATGTCATCCGTCCCGTCTCATGCGGTCTCGTCTCATGCGGAGGCGTGTCCAACGGTAAATGCAGAGGGTCAAAAATGTAAAGCTAAAAGTAAAAGCTCACGTCAACTATCATACTAATGAATTAAATATTTGGTGAGTTTTTAAATATATAAAAATATATGTCCGTCTCTAAAATAAATGCAGATGATAGACAATCTAAAAAAAAAAACTTGAAGGAATTTCTCTCCCGACAGAGGTCAAGCATTTGGTTTTGTTTTAAAAAAGTCCCCCTTTCATACAATACAACACAAAATACAATAGAACCGCTGGTGGAAGTGGAAGAAAAATTCAGTCGCATTCTGGCCCAAGACCGTGGCAGCAGAGATACGCAGTTGAATGCAGGACGGGTCCCAGAGACCCGAAGGCAGATGCTGCGATAGTAGAAAAATAGAACCGCATTCTGCCCCGGGTCCCAGAGACCCGACAGCCGAGGCCGCGGTATAGTAGAAAAATACGACCGCGTTCTGCCCCGGGTCCCAGAGACCCGACAGCATTCTGCCCCAGGTCCCAGGGACCTGACAGCATTCTGTCCCGGGTCAAGTTATTTCAATCATAAAATGATGAATAAAATAATAAAGGATTAAAATAACCTGCATAAAAAGTACCTTAAACATTTTCAAATGCCTCAAAGTAAAGATCAAAAGGCCTTTTCTGCAAATACTTTAAATCTTAATAAATTGCCTGGAAAAGAAAATATGACAGGGATTTTCTTTTTGTTGAGCAGCACATTTATGAATTCATTTCTGTCAGAAGAGCAGTCAAATACAACACTGTAGTTCAAATCTACCTTCACAACTGCTGTCACAAAGGTTGCTTGGATTTGGAGTGGATATTGGCCTAAAGCCTTCACTGCTCCAAGGGAAATAACTTCAATGAATTTATGGTCACAAGGACTACGGTGAAAGATTTTTTGCTAAAGTAATAACTCTTTTAAATAACACTCACTAAGCCACACTGTATACAGTACCTTCAACAAAGTTAAGTCAGGCACAATACGCCTGTTGTTGCTCCTCCTGCTGCCTTTGCGCACACAAAACCATCTGAAAAGATGACTGCAACAATTACAAGTTAGCATGAACTTCAAAGAAACAACCTTCCCAGCCTAAGAACTCCCTCAAAAAGATTTATTTTTAAAATCCTTTTTTTTGGGTTTAAAAGCAGTTTGCAGACTTGAATCATTCACTCATGATGACTGCAGTCCTTTCCACTTACCCTTGTAATAGTTAAACTGTTCATGTCAGCACTTAGCATAACTCTCTGACTCAGTCATGTGTGTAGATTTTTTAACCTGTGATGCATCTTTTACCTTGAATTTGCATCTGCAACACTTATTCATACCAAGCACTGTCAATGTTTTGTTATATCCAGTGCTATAGCCTGTGTCCCCCCCCCCACCCCATTTGAAACAGCTTGAAAAATGCCTGTTTGGCCAGTTGGCCTTTACACTGCTTAGATTCAGGTTGCCAAAACAGAAGATGAGTAGGCGCATGGAAAGGGAATTCAGATTGTCCTCTTTGTTCCTCTGTGAGACACTCAGAGGATTTGTTAGTATGCAGAAATATTGATTGCATCATTGTCATTTTTCCATTAATACATATTGCAGTAGCTAACAAAGTAAACACGTCTAGCCTACTCATTGTATTAATGACCCCTAGTTCTGGCCTAATTGCTTTCCCAGTGTGTAAATGTCAAGCACCATGCTAATACAAATGGCACACTTGTGCTTGTTGCCTCAAGAGTAGTGTAATGTGCAAATGAAAAGTGAAAGGGATGAGGGCTCATAAAGCAACAAGTAGTGCTTAGGAACCCGGTGTCCACACAGTAACTGGATGTGGATCACTCGCAAACTCCCGTGGTATCGGGCACTTATCAGTCCTCTCAGCAATCTATTTTATAACTCTAGTTCTGTTGTAATAGTTGATGCAGAGATGTAATTATATATACATGCGCACACATACTCTCTCTCTCACTGCTGGTCAAAAGTTTGGGATCACTTAGACATTTCCATTGCACTCTGTCTAACAGACAGAATACCAGCTGAGACCAGTTGCATTGCTTTTTTTAACCAGGGCAGTAGTTTTCAAATTACATTATTTACCTACATATTCCAATGTTTTCTCAGTTACTTTTAATGATATGAGATTAGTAAACAGAATGTGCCTTTGGAACATTGGATGAATGGTTGCTTATAATGGACAATGTAGATATTGCATTACATATCAGCAACCCACTCAGATCAGCTGGTATTCTGTCCTTAATGAAGTGGTACGGAAATTTGTAAGTGACCTGTAAATTATGAAAATTCTTTCTTTTAAATCTGAGTTAATCCTTGCTCCGCTGTGAGGCCGGCAACACAACAGCTAGCGCAGAAGCACTAGAAACAACTAATTCACGAACAGGTGTATTTGGGTGCATGTGTGTTAGACAGTAAATTATCTTTACATTATTAGGCAAATCAAAGTGCTTTACATAAAACATTAAAGAGCAATTAAAAACAATTAACAATATTAAAACAGCTAAAATAGAATAAGACAGATATGAAATAGAAAAAGATAAAAGTTGCAGTGTAAGAAATTAACAAATACTTTGAAAAAAAGGCGGCATCATAAAGGGAAGTCTTAAGCCTTGATTCAAAAAACAGAGTTGCAGCGGACCTGCAGCTTTCTGGGACTTTGTTCCATTTAAATGGTGCATGAAAACTAAATGCTGCTTCTCAATCTTTAATTCTGACTCTCAGGACAGAAAGCAGAACTGTCCCAATCCACCTAAGAGGTCTGGATGGTTCATAAAGTAAACAAAAAGTCAAAGAATTGTATGCTGTACTTTATATATATATCCTAAATTTAAAACTAATTATGCCGTACTGTTGAATAGCTCTGACCCGTACATGTAAACGTTTGTTGATCTTGTGGTTACGGTACTTTCACCACAGCTTCACTGCGGAGACCAGCAAGTCAGAAGTCATTAATGTATGATACACCCATGCACACCCTTCCACTAGAAAGTGTGTTGTACTAGGAAACATTGACATGCACACAGGAAACAAAGGCTAACAGAATTGTATGGCTCTCAGAAAAATCGCAAGCAGCTGCTTCAAATCTTGTTGCACACATTATCCTGTTGTATTAAGCAACATATGTCAGGGAAAGGCTTCTACAAATCTGCTTATTTATTTCCCAGACCACCAGAAACAAAGGGCTTAACATAAGGACAATGAAATACTGGCACAAAATGTGGCACCAGGCTCCTGAATGAAAGTGGGATTCTCTATTTTGCCACTGTTGTCCAGGTGTGGGAATACCAATTAGCGAGAACATGTTGTTAAAAATATTTCTTTTTTAAATCAGCCCTATATAGGGGCTTACGTTAAGATGTACTATATGGAGAAATGGATCCGTCCTTGGTTACATTTTTTCCACAGCGTTTTGAACCAGCTGGACCTTTCTTGAAATTACAAACAAATTAAAATCCTGTACTGTATAAAAATAGGATATGTGAGGAAATGGAGACAGTGTTGATTTCATAGATCAGTGAACCTTTAGGAATTCTACTGTGGAATATTTCAATGAATAACTGATTAAAAAATTGTAAATATAGTGTTATATGTATTTTTTGCCCTGAGATGATATTGCAAAAGGCACTTATTAGTAGTATTCCCCCCAAAATTGTTTTGGTCCTTTTGTATTTGAGTAATGCACAAGAGCTTCAGATAGTACAGCTGGATTTTGATTAGCCGTGGGTGAAGTAATGACTACCATCAGGACAGTTTTCCCCAAATCAAATATGGCAGTTGATGGGCAGGCCGGTTGGTTCAGTGATTCCTTTCTGGCTGACTGGTTGAATCACTCAGCCTTACAGCTGTAGCCATGACCGACTCATCCAGAGAAACCAGCCTGTCAGGGAATCCTCTGCTGTTTTCTGCTCATGCGCTGGCACTCTGGCTGAGTGT
This sequence comes from Etheostoma cragini, assembly GCF_013103735.1. Taxonomy (NCBI): domain Eukaryota; kingdom Metazoa; phylum Chordata; class Actinopteri; order Perciformes; family Percidae; genus Etheostoma; species Etheostoma cragini. The sequence continues at coordinate 9,421,396 of NC_048417.1, forward strand.
TCTGGCTGCTTGTCAACAGGATTTTAGAAGGAATGGACTCTGTAACCAAATCCCTCAATCCTATTTTATATTAAACCAGGCACTTTGAAGAAATCACAGCAGTCTATCTTTTTCGATCCAGCTGTTCAGGTCTTCTGGCTTTCTGCTGTTCCAACATCTGGCTTAATGCACAACTGTCATCACACATGTGTTGGGATATAACCTGGTTAAATGTTTATAATGCCAGCAGTAATATATATGGTACTTATGTAATGCTGGGGCATCTAGATTATGCACTGCCAATGAATTATAACCTCATTTTCACATTTTCATAATATTACCAACCATGACGACATCTTACATGCTTCTCAGAAACACAGGAAGCTGTAATCTGTTGATAAAACACAACAGGTAGAGTATGCTAAATCCCAATCCCAAATAATAATCTTATTTATAAAGCACTTTTTAAAACACTCAGTTACAAAGTGTTCACTGTACAGTCCACTATGAAAATGAGTTTATCGTTCTAGAGAGCCGGACACCCCTGGCGCATCAGACTGTGATAAGATGATGGGTAAGATTTACAAGCATGGGCCAATTATAACCCATTGCATTCATAGACTACACTTAGTTGAATCAAGTCCTTTTGGTTTTGGTCTTTTCATGGGTGTTGGCGGCAGAAGGAAATGGATGGAAAAGTGCAAGTTTTATCGTTAGCCTCTGGAATGTCCAAGTAAAGAAAGCAATCTCGCCCTTGCCACTAAAAATAAAACGTCATTACTAACATGAGGTAGAAGACCAACACATCAAATGTTAAAATCAACAATTGCTTTGTTCTTACACGCTGCAATCCAGTCATACATGAATACATTCTCAATAGAGTTCAGAGCTGAGATGAGGAAGACGTTAAGTGCAAAGTAACAATAGAGGGAGAGAGTCACTGCCAAGTAAATCTACAATGAGAGGACATGCACTTCCTCTCTCAAAACAACTGGGACACTGCGTGCGCGCGTGGGTGCATGCGTGTGTGTGCGGGTGCATGCGTGGGTGTGCGAGCGACACACGTCTGCAATATGTCAGCTTGTTGCACAGGGCTGATTGCTGGCTTGCCTGACAAGAAATGACTAGCCAATCTAGCATAAATCTGGCTGGATTGACACCAACCTGGCATCAATTTACAGATCAACAGTAGCAGAGTGGACACACACACACACACACACCACACACCACACACCACACACACACACACACACACACACACACACACACACACTCTAAAAGTACTTGAAACCCCATTGATCTAGGCGTGGGTGTTTGTGCTTTGTGTTTGATCATCAACAGGCTCTCTGATAGTGTTGTGTGTTTTTATTTAGTATGAGCATCACATTTTTTTCTCTTTCAGACTTTATTTTGTTCTTCAATGATTTTTTTCTAAAGGTTTACAAAGTTTGCCACCTTTCAGCCGTGGCTCTCTTTTTGTTTTGACCCCAATGAATCTAAAGTATCACGTTCTGTTTACAATTAGTTTAGGTAAAACAGTAAGCAAGCAGCATGCTTGCTTACTGTTTTTCATGGCAGCTTCAAAACATAACTTATCAAACAAATAACACATCATTTCAAGATTCCAGTCGAGAAAACTAATTTCAACATTTTGACACATATTTCACTCGATGGTTATCACTGAGGAGACAGTTGTTTGGACAATTTGGTTTTAAGTCAGATCTCATAAGACATAAATCTATAGCTTTTTGAAATTCTTTTCTAACTATTTAAACTACATTACTTGTGCCTGAAGTACAGTCTTTATGGTGCACTGCATAATCATCACATTCATTTTGGCTGCAACATTATAGTGTGTACTGTCTGTCTCCCCCATGAGGAATTCTATGTAATGATAACAATCTTTCATTTCATCCACATGACACACACAGAACTTTATTGAACACTTAAGTACTTCTGGTGGTCAAATACCTTTTAAGGTGTTAGTGCTTTTTTGTCACCATTTCAGTAAAACATATATTTTTGCTATATTTATGCAAACAGTCTAATAGGAATACATTAAACTTTTATGTTTCACCCAGTATGTTGGCAGTGATGCTTTGAAGTGCAGTCTGCTGGCTTACTGTTTTATGGCTGCAGAGATTAAAATGTGTTTGTATATCTCTAGACATAGCATCTAAGTAGACTGAGTGCAGGGGACACGCTCACTACAGCTGTCTCCAGATAACGTGATGCAAAATACTTTAAAGAAATACAATATGAAACTTTAATAATAGTTTATAGCAAGATTTAAAAAAGAAGACATTAGAAGTATTTGCTTTCTTTTTAGATTTCATATTAATCTTCTATTTTAATCATTATTATGGTTGACCCAGTTCTGTTGGAATAACACTGTTTGACCTGTCATCACCAACGTAATAATTCATTTGGTGAATTAAATAATTAAAGCTATAGTGCGTTGTTTCTGTTGCCCCCATGAGCAATTCTAAGTAATGAAAACAACACTGTTTGCGCATCGAAAACACACAAGCTGTTGGTGATCGTGCACCACCCGCACCCCGCCTCCATAGGTGCTAGTAGTTTATACCATCAAATGAAGGAGGACACAGAGGGTTAAATAAACATGATATATGCTCCTCAGAAGTGGTAAACTTATAACTTGAACAGTGTTATCCTTTCTGAACAGTGGCGTAAGACCCATCCCTCAAGCTTCTCCACATGAACTACCACGACTACCATTTGTAGTCACTGTTCCATTATCTTTATTGTGACTATTATTGCCACTGTGCATTACATCCCCAACCGGCACCATCAGACTCCGCTTACCAAGAGCCTGGGTCTCTCCGAGGTTTTTTCCTAAAAGGGAGTTTTTCCTCGCCACTGTTGCACTAGTTGCTTTGTCCTTGGGGAACTCTTAGAATTGTTGGGGCTTTGTAAATTATAGAGTGTGGTCTAGACTTACAGTACTTTATCTGTAAAGTGTCTCAAGTTAACTTCTCTTAATCTTTGATACTATAAATAAATTAAAATTAAAATAAAATTGAAATTGAATGTTGCTGACCCACACCACTGTCACATCCATACCACTTTATCAACTCATTTGGCAATGGTTTGAATGTAATCAACATTTATTACTATAAAATAGTTGCCCACTATATGTTTAAGTCTTTTGTTTAAAATTAGTCATAATTAAAATTTAAAAATGTTTTTCTGTATCTCATTCTTGAAACAAAAATCATTCAAGGTATAGAAAAATAAGGAAGACTGTACATTGTCTGTGCACACAAATCATCCAGCTGTTCACTGGTGACTCCTTATCTGGTCGCTGTCTCCTCTTCCTCCTCTGGGTTTGATAATCAGACAGGTCGGCTGAATCCCCCATTGTCTGCACACACTGGCGACGTGACTGTTATACATATGAGAGCAGCTTAGCATTGTGAATGCAGCTATGTTTTCTGGAGGTTGACCTTTTTCCATGGATTAATAGGTTTTATGCTGGCAGCATTTATAAACAATTTCTTGGTTTTTCACAGTGGGGTAGTGAGCAGTCACTGTGCATGTTAATGTGCGTCCTCCATATTATACGAGCCTCCTCTCACCTACTTTTATGCAGTCATGCTCGGCACACACGACCCATTTTGTGATATTTTTCCAAAAGATGTTTGTTTCAGAGTGACTCTCTCTGCTCTCTAGTTTTGTAAAGCCTATTCACTCTTTTTATTTCAAAAACGCCCACTCTCTTCATCTGTTTCTATCCATTTGTCGCTTTTTTATAATATTTTTCTGTAGAAACTGTATTCCTCCCAAGACCTGTCCTTTCTCCTCAAACAAACTACTTTCTCTCTCCTTGTCAATTTCTACCTTATTTTACTGCATCTTCTTGTGATTGTTTATCTCTCCTTTATGTTTGTCACCATCTTTTTGCCTTGGTGACTGTGGCTGATTATGTGGGGCTGAGCAGTGTTGGCCCTCACGCTGTCTGTGGCCAAGGTCAATTATGGCCTTCCCTTTCAGAGCAGGGAACTACTGATGTGGAGCGCCGGCCGGGGAGATTAAGTGGGAAGAAAATCAACCGTTTGGCCCCTCAAAAATGATTTGATTTGCCACTGGTATAAAATTGTGCACTGTGTCCGATTCTTTCTCTCCTTTTTCTTTTTCAAAGTCACCCATATTTTTCCAAAATATTATTTTGATGTTGGGTGTAATTATACGGCAAGCAACTCTCTCTTATTTGGATGTAAGGATACAAAGGGGATTCCCAGTTGACATTGATAGAACCTTATTAGGTTGTAATGGCAAACTTGTTAAGTTGCCTACACACACACATCTAACGGTGTCTGACATATGAGTGAAGCATTACTGATCACAAGTGAGGAAGAATAACTGAAGGAAAAAAAATCTTGTCTGTTTTTTGTGACAAGATGAAGGAAGAATGTGATAAAAGCATTTGTCATTGACATTTGACACACTTAAAATGCAATCAATGAACAATGCGTCTGAAGTCAGCCGCCTTTGCTGCTCTGATAGTCAAATCCAACTGATTAAAGTGACTGACGTCAAGCAACATTCAACAAACAAACCACCTCCATTTGCTCTGCCTCCGTAAACAATTATCCAGTTTTTCTACGTCTATGTGAAGGCGTTTGATTAGCCACAATTATGGCCTCGGTACCAGCTTGTATGATTAGTTTGACTCGAGGCTGTTTTGTATATGCCGCATAAGTAATCAGCGCTGGGCCATACCTGGACCAGCATCAAAATGATGTTTCTAATTACAACAGCAAACCTACCTGGTGCTGCTTACCTGATGAGGAAAAAGTATAATTAATTACCTCATTGAGGCAACTCAGGGAACCATGAAGGTAAAACTGTTTGCCTTCTAATCGGCTCAGCAACAGAGTTTGCTTCAGCATGAAAAGAGCATGTTTAAACATTATTTCAGAGAACAGAGGTTATTAGGTTTAACAAATGAAGCTGTGCTGTGCTTTGTTCTGTGTTGTTGACTAGAAACCCAAACACGTTATTATTTTTTTTAAATCTTTTTCATTTGGGATTTATTAAGTTGTTTTTGTTCTATACAGTACATAGTAGAATATCCTATTCTGTCCAGACAGGACACAGACCTCCCTGTCTGACAACTTGCGACATAATGAGCAGCCGTTTGATACATGGCTGCTTGATGTTGACATACAATAAATCTTAATGTGAACGATAAAATGAATAACGATGGGGTTGAGTCTGTGCCTCGTGCAGAGGGACCGTTTTATTTTGATATATGATATAAAACACACCAGACAGCTTCATGCCCAGGGTTTTAGGCTCAGTTTTTATTGCTTCAGTCTGCTGTGTGCAGGCATATCAATTGATTGCTCTTCCCAGCTGTTGTGGTCAACTACAGAATCAACATTAATAATGTAGTTTTGATCCTAATCCCTACATTTGCCACTAGAATAATCTGAAGTTTATTCTCTTGCACGACTTTATTATCAATTTACAATGAAAATTATTTTTACATTCCCGAACAGCTCCGATCAAAAAGAAGAAAGAAAAAGAAAACCTACAGACAGAGTTAAACAATTACACAGATAGTACAAAGATGAGGGCATATCAACAGCCATGACAAAGAAACATGATATCCTCAAATTCTTACTTGAATCTTACTTGAAAGCACATTGTTTAATTGTGGATAATATAATCAGTGGGGAGACCGACCAAAGTCAGGTTGTGGTATTTCCCAACACATATCTCAGATCTCACAGTGCCGGCACTGAGTTCTGACTGTTTCTCGCAGTAATTGCTGTGAGTGACATCTCAGCTGAGGCTGTTCCTGTTGTTGTTGCCCACGAGTACTCAATCAAGGATAGAGAGGACACTTAAAATACAGCCGGGTGCTCCTCAAGATCATTACGGTTCGTCCCAAGTGTCTCTCTGCTCCTTCCTGCTCAGCTCTGCTTTCAGATAAATACTGTCTGGAGGATAGGCTCTGACAGGATAATTCACCAAAGGGCTAATCACACCATAATCATGGAATGGTGTGTCCTGTGTTCAAAACTGAGCATTTAGCTCATGCATTACATCTTGTGCAGCTACAATACAGGAGATTAGTTCTGGTGAAACATAGAAATATCTCTAAGAGCTATTATAGAGAAATCAAATAAAGTGATTTTTTTTTTTCTCAACTAATGACATTGTCTGTCACTTAGTCCACCACTTTGGTCCAGATGGAAATATGTGACATTTTTTCATTGATTTGCAATGACATTCCATGCAGACGTTTATGGTGCCAAGAGGATGAATCCTACTGACTTGGTAATCCCCTTACCTTTTCTCTCTCAGTTTAGGGATATCAGTTTTGAGGCATCTACACACAGGCTGCAGCCATATTTAGAGCATAATCACCTTTCATATTTACCTATATTATTCACTCTATCACACAGATTTGAAGAGGTACAGAAATATGTTGTAGAATCAACAAAAGTTTTTTTTTATCCTTCTTTTTCATCTGACTCTCATCAGAAATTTGCTACATACAACAAAAGCATCCTACATGATCTAAATGTTGCTAATTGTTCCAAAAATTTAAGTATTCTCTATTTTGGGTCCTTTTAAAATCTTCCTAAAGGCAAATCAAATCAAAATCAAAGGATTTTATATATATATATATATGTATATGTGTGTATATATATATGTATATGTAAATGTGTTTACTGTTGGCAGTTCTATGACCCAGCTCAGTGTGAACTGCTCATTACAGATGTGGTATAACTCTCCATTGTAATGAGTGTGCTTTGATTAATACAACCCATTGAATGCCTTTATTTTTAGCCTGGCAGGGCAGACAATGTGGAAATGCTTTTTATCACCCTTCTGGTTGGAGATGAATTGGCAACAGCAGAGAGAGATGTGGCACCTCGGTGTTCATTTGTCAATGCCAGATTGAGTTGTTAAGGATGAAAGAGTCACTTGGTTACTTCTATCATTATTCGTACAAAGTTCAGAAGGCAGTCATAGACAAATTGCTAATAGAAGACCATGGGACCTATTGCAACTATCTGAACACACAGCGGAAAGGAGCATTTTGGTGCGTGTCCAAATACACTTATGATATTTTGATTGAAGAAAGAAGGGTCTATACGCCAGGCGCATGGTTTAAAAGGGTTGTACTTTGTGTCTTCCTCAATTCATAGGTGTGTTTTGGACGTAACATTTAATAAAACAATCAGTGTCACTCCCATTCCCTTTAAAAGCCAGGCTTGTTTGTACCTTGGCACATTGCTATTATGATGGTGGATTTTTACCGTAATATTTTTATTTTAAATCTTTTTAATCGTTTGTGTGCTGCTGTGTTTCCCTGTTTGTGTGTAAAAAGCATTGTGTGCATGTGCTGTGCACGAACCTAGGTGCATTTTATTAATTTTACTAATGTGCTTTTAAAATAAACACAACATGACTTTAGACCAGGTTTTTGTGGGTCAATGGCGCCATCACTTCCCACTGCCTCAAGATTGCAATACACAAATAATTCAATTGAACCCACCTCCCTGTAAGATCAGCATACCCATGGGCGCAACCATGGGCGCAGGTGCATTTGCTATTTAAACAACGTTGGCGCTGGACGGTCTTAAGGTACCAAAGACCCTTGCGTCTGGCTTTGTGCCGCGCTCTGCCGAGTGCAAGATAGGACCTACAGTGTTTGGGATGATCCGTTTTGTGTTTTTACCAATTAAAAAAAGTTTCAGGGACATCTGAGAGTAAAGTGCTGATATTTCCAGTGCTGAGGTGCTGGGGTCGGTGCCTAACAATATATACTTTCTGCCGGGAACATGAGCTAATTGACTAAACGAGTGTTCTCACATCTGATGTCAAGGTTAAGGCCAAGGAGGGAATGAGAGTTGCATTTCATCAGAACAGGTCATTAGACTCGGCTTGTGACATGATTATAGTGAGACAGACTCTGCGACGCAAATCCTTTACACGACAGGTGGAAGCATGAAGTCCATTTCCCCTGGCGAGGCAGTTTCTGTGTCTGCCATAACATTATTCTATACATTGTAAGCGTGAAATTAAAGAGGCATTTGTCCTGGTGACCTTCATTTAAGTCCAAATATGAATTATGAATCCGACATCTATTTCATTCTCACATTAACTTGTTTCACTAACCATTAACATCTGTTTCATTCTTAATATTAACCATGAATCATTAATTTGATTCCACCTGAATGTCTTCCACATGTTATATTCAAATTAAATTTTCTGTGTACAGTATTTTTTATTTATTTCAAAGGGCCTGCCGTTTGGTACTTGTGTCTGTCTCCGCAGGAACTCTTCACAGCGGAGTGCAAGTTCAAAGAGTCGGTGTTTGAGAACTACTATGTGATCTACTCGTCCATGTTGTACAGACAACAGGAGTCGGGGAGAGCTTGGTTCCTAGGGCTAAATAAAGACGGTCAAGCCATGAAGGGGAACCGAGTGAAAAAAACAAAACCAGCTGCTCACTTCCTGCCCAAGCCATTAGAAGGTAGGCACTATAAACATCAGAGCGAGTGACATCAGATAACATTTAAAAACCTGTGGGGTAAGGGTTAGTTATTATGGGGTGTAATTAGCTAGAGCTAATTTTTGGTTTAATTTAAAATAAAAAAATATATATTAAAAAGTATACTTTCGGGATGATTTTCTATATATATTTTTTTATTTTATTAACAAATCCAAGGAAACGACTGATCGTCATACTGATGAATAGGGCACTGTAGTTAATCAATCCCACATACACAATACTGCTGCTTTAAATGCTCATTAGACTACAGAACCAAATGTGTATTAATCCGTAAATGAAAATAGTCCCTGACAAATGCATTATTTCCTCCTGTTGAATATCATTTTCCAAAAATTACAGTTCCCAGCTATTTAAGGGAACTACAGATTTACTTAAATGAAAATGTAAGTATACTTTCATGATCAGTTTTTAAATAATTTCATCATTAGGAAAAGATAAACTTGGGGCCGGAAAGAATTGAGAGATAAAATAAGATGTAATTGGTTTTAGTCTTTTTATGAGATTTGTTGACATTAAGAATAGTTCTAAATATCACCAGCTTTATCGTTTAAAGGGTCTGATCTAAACTGTGCTAGGTGAACAACTTCCTGAACACAGCCATCATATTGAAGTGGCAACAGAACCTTCCAATATGGATTTCTCATACTTTAGGTAAACAAAACAAAACTAAAGCTATCTGCTTGGGCAGTTTCCTCTTGCTATAAGGGATGATTCATTAAAATAATTCCGTTTTGGGTGACTCTTAAAAAAACAGGTGAGATTTTGTCAGATAACAAAAATAGTATAAGTGTAAGCAGCATGAAAACATAGCTTTCATTTTCTTTTAGAGAGAGACTCAAGGGGCAACATCCCCTCCCCCCCATTTTCTCTTCACTTTTTAGTGTCTGAAAGAATTTCTTGAGCTGTCAAAATTTCAAAAGACTGTTACTGTAACAAATGGTGTCTTTTTGCAGCGGGAAACATAGCTTTAGGTGGCGACATAAATAAATCTGGATGTATTGAGCATGACTACCCTTGTACATAACAAGACAGATGCACAGCATTATCAGACATGATCACATCTTTAGTAATGGTATGGTTTGACATATTTTTGTATTTATCTGCTGATTTGCTTTTTTTGTAACTGTAAGCATACAGTGTAGGATGCCGGACAGCTCTGTAAGTGCAGTATGAAATGTTGATAGTCCAGCAGATGCTACCATCACTCTCGTCAGCTACAAGCCTGATTGGTTCACATCATTTAAACATGGAATCAAGTTGAAGTGTCCTGTCAGGGCAGCTGTAGTCTAGTGGCTGTAAAGTGGAGAATATTAAGACACTTTTTGCTGTTTTGTTGAAAAGCCAGTGCTTAGATTCAGCATCAGCCCTGATGGAGACAGAAGAAGGTCAGGATGGCAGCATTAATAATCAATTATCTATAAATTGCCTTTTTTCTTTTTTGAAGGTTTTGAACAACATTTGCCGTATAAAAATCTTTTGAAAAAGTGCACAACAAGTATTGTTAAGCGATAGATTCTCCTTTTAATGGCTGAAGTCAAAAGTGCAGAGAAGAAGTTCCTGCTAACAGCTTTTCTCTTGTCTCTCTGCTTTCTTTCCTTATCATCTGCTCTTCCAGTTGCCATGTACAGAGAGCCATCGTTGCATGATGTTGGAGAGACAGTGCCCAAGGCAGCAGTACCTCCTAGTAAAAGCACAAGTGAGCCAGCAGTGATGAACGGAGGTAAACCTGTAAGCAAGCCTGACAAGCCCACCACATAGCCGCACCTGCCCTGTGTGTGTGTGTGTTTGTGTGTGTTTGTGTGTGTGTGTGCGCGCGTGTGTGTGTGTGTGTGTGTGTGTGTGTGTGGAGGGGGGGACGTAACGGAGGCTGGGTTTTTCCTGACTAGACTCCAGATCCTCTTTCTTCTGTGGATCAGATCCAGGCGTACCTCCCTTCCTTTCTTCTCTTGCTCCTTTCTTTTTCTCCGCCTCACACTCCCTTTCTCCAGCTGTCTCAACATGAGCGCATGGATTCTGAGGCGGCTGAGAATTTCCAGCACAGGAAGGAAGAGGACCTCTGATCATGGAATGCTTTTAGATTCCTCTGAAACTGTGAGAATTCATGTGAATAACACATTTCACAACCACGCTCGTGGTACTTTGCTTGCTGACAGTTAATTCCAGAAACCCTCCCTCTCTTTAGCAGAGTCTGTGTACCTTCAGATCTATTTTCTATACCACAGTTCACCAGCTATGTTCTGGGATAGAGACTGTATAGATAGATTAAATATTTGGACTGTTGTCCTCTATTTTTTACGAGTATGTTCCCCTCTCTTTCTATCTCCACTCACACACTTTTTTCTTTGTCAAGTAACCTAGAAAAGATAAAAACATTTTTCAAGGGAGTTGTGTGATTTTCTTAGAAATACATTCACACAGATGTGGCATAAAAACATTTATGAAACAACTTATTTAAATTTCCATCTCACTTACAACATGCACACAAATTTACAAGACACATACAGTTTGTGGGGAAAAAGCAGAGATGTTGCTTCTTACAACTGATAAAAACACACTGGAGGCTGACCGATACAGTAGCTCCTGCAGTCATAGTTGATTAAGTGCTAATTACCTCCACTGCAATCAATGCAAAGAGCTCCCTACACACATAACACATATACACACACACACACACACACACACATGTATAAACACATGTGTGTGTGGGTGGGAGAGCGCTGTAAGGAAGGGTGTATACATATCACTATCTAAGTCCCACCAGCGGTTCAGTCCGCCTTCTCTGGTAAAAGAAATCCTGAAGTCTATTTTTCTTTAATCTTATTTCAGAGCGTGGGCTCTAGGAATATCTCTAGGCCTTGTAGGCCTCTGTCCCTCACTCACCGACTTCTTTGGACTATAAGGCTAGGCTTGTGGCTTTGACCCAGATGGTCTATAACTGCAGCACTGGCAGCCATCTTATGGCAGCGTCTTCTTAAAGCCAGAAAACAACATGGCTGAAAACCAGTAGGTGAAATTTATACTGGCTGCATCCCTATTTGGTTCAGCAAACTAGAGCATGGGCAAGGTTAATATTGTGTTCTCTCTTCTTGCAGCAGTTGTACAAGAGATGGCTTATATTGTAACATTTTCACTGTATAAAACTTAGGGAAAATGACTATTCTAAATCATAACTTTTTAAATGACTAGATATTGTTATTACGATTATTATTATTATGAGAGGATTTGTCTCCTAGCTCAGCATGCAGAGTCCAGTACTGATCATCTTGGCCTATCACGTGGCTGTTTGGACCTTGATTCCCGGCATGCAAAAAAAGGTTCCCAGTCTCCACTGGGCCAAAGGTGCCTCACCCACCCGATACATCCATGTATAGGACACGTAACATTATCCATGGAAAAACCACACTAAGATGTATTCATTCTGAAATGACCAAAGTCTTTTTTTTTTGTCATCCCAAGACGAACTGATTCTTTACTAAAGAAAACAAATCTGATTCAATTTCTCGAAAGCTTTCACTGTGATAGCATTTTGTTCTGTCCGAAAGAAACAACTGCGGCCAGACGCCCAATGGTCTTTGACTGATGTCATTTTGGAGAAGTATGAATACCTTGAATTAATCACATGCATGCATTTTCTATAATGAACAAGGTATATGGTTAACGTTCCTCACCCTGTGTACGCTGAAGAGCACCAAAGTTTGGTGTGGGAGTTGAATGGACATGTTGTAGGTTACAGTACACTCACAGCTAAGCTGAAGGTAACCCATGGCATTTTTATGTTTTTGCATTGTCATCATGACGGTTAGCAGTTTATTAAAGCTCTGTTGGTTGTATCAATTTAATTATTTGTCTTGCTTTATTGATTTTTTCCCACTACTTTGTTTTTTTATAAGGTTTAGAATATCAAGTAGATTGTTACTGCTTTGTGCTGCTAAAACTGCAATTACATCAAGAAATAGATTTGGTAAATATAATTTTCTGAGTTTATTGGGATTACATGTGATCATGTCTTGTTACAGCCCATCAAAGCACATTAGTTAGAAGTCAAGTTCTGTCTGTACAAAGCTGTTAATAACAAAAATGTTGTACTGTACACACAAAGGAGCTGGAAACCGCTGTAGTTGTATTTGGGGCTGATGTTCTGTCCTCATTACAGCCTATCATCTCTCCACTTGTACAAACTCTACATGCTGGGCTGGCTGCTGCTCCAGCCCTGCAGTTCAGATAACTGGCTCCTCTGAGGCTAACTTTATTTTTGTAAATGAACGGTGTGCAAATGTATATCTCTGTTTGGATCTTTCTTGGTTCGTCCTTATTTTCTCTTGTATACGGGTTGTGCGTGATGTCGTCTGCTGATAATGATCATGTTTGCTTTGTTCTGCCTATTTTCAGATATGTTTTAAGAATGTTCTAGCAAACCTACTTTCTTTGTTGCTTCAGTTCTCAACCTCTTTTTTTTGTACATTGTCCCATCTGTTGCATGGGGAGAGGATGGCATTGATGAACTGCATGTAGTAGGCTATGTCTGTCAAGAACTGTTGGTATGTACCGCTAATTTTACATACATATATGCAACCAGTTTGTCTACACTATACAGTTTGTTTGTTGTATACACACATACAACATATTGAATACAATATTTATATAAAAGGTGTACTGTAACGTCAGTAACATACTTAATGCAATATAGTGTGCAGTATATTATTGCACCTGTCATTTCTTGATGGGACAAAGAAAACAGAGGGATTGGCTAGTTTAAGCATGAAAAAGGCCAAAGTAGAATTTACATTAAATTTTCTTTGTGACTTCTTATCGGTCCTCTTTTCAAGTGGTGACTGAGCTCTTGTGTCAATGCAGCTCTCATCCCCTGATGCCACCTTTTGAAGTGACATGGACATCCAGCATGCCACAACTGAACTATGTATGCCCTCTCTCTGTTTCCTCCTCTTACAATTTTTCCTTGTCACTAGTATGTGTTGAGTGAGAAATGTCCATCATGTACCTTCAGTACAGTGTGGCTTTCATGTCTGATTGTTTGATTTCCCGGGGGAGAAGATTAGGCACTATTATGATTTATTTTCACAAAAAAAAATATATATATATATATATGATATATACCTTAGCAAGTATGCCCATTGGAGTTATGTCATGTTATAACAGATTTGTAACCATGTATGATTAAGGTCTTCGCATTGTTTTCCATGCAAAATGTTGTGTCATGCTGCACATTAAATGTTTTATTATTAAAAAGAAATAAAAACCTAAAACATTAACTTGTGCCTTGAGTGTTCAAGTGGACTTTCAGTCCCATTTTTGGAACAACACACCCCTCAGTACAGTTAAAAACAGATTGCCGCCACAGTATCCAACAATGTTACTTTAATCATTCTTCCCTTTACAACATTTGGATTTGTCATGTACCTGCATCCTATTATGTGTAGCCATCTTGAATATGTAAGCGTTCCTATATAATAAAAAGGTAAATTATATTTAAAGCTGTTTTGGAAACAAATGTTTACATAGTAATATGTTTTTTTTTACACCTACAATACCCAATTTTATAAGGATTTTTTGTAACCAGTACAATAAAAGAAGGAATGCTGTTAGTGATATCCAGAATTACATCCATGTTTAGTTTTTTCTTCTTCCTCCTCTTGTGGTTTTCCTGGCTGTGGCGTTTTACCAGTCTAGTTGTGACCACCGAGCTCCTGGTTGCTCCGGGCAGCCAGGCCCCTTGTCTCTAACCCTAATGTCCTCTCCTTCTCAGTACTCTGTTCCCAACCAGATTTCGCAAGCGTTCCCCGTCCAGCCGTCCCAGCATTCACAGTTGCCGCAATTGCACAATCCATTCCCTGTGAGGAGATGTGAGAACAAAAGCTGTGAATTAAGAGCTGTGCCATCATGCCTGACCTTTAACAATGTTCCTCTTTTCACACCCTGCTTTCCTGGGTGCAGCTCTCTGTTGGGGGGATAGACGCAGTGGTTTTCAACTCCTTTTGCCCACACAGCAGAGGAGAAAACTCTGGTTTGATTAAGAGAGGAAAGCCTTCATATGTATGATATCCTCCACGTTGTTATAAAGCTCAGATATCCCAAAAGTCTTCTTTTTATCAAACTGTGGTTATACAATAAAGTCAGAACGTCCACTTCAGAAAAATTGTTGGTAACAAATTGTTTATTTTATGTTCAAAAGCAAGAAAGACTAGGAAGTGTAATGCAACTGACTTTAACACAAGAGACTGGAGTTCAGGTTCGATCTCCAGCAATTGTTCCCTAACCTTAGCTAAGAAGCTCAACTGTCTAACCAGTAGCAGAGCCAGATCAGCAACATGATCATACTGGTTGGTTTGGGACACACTGGCAAAAAAAACAACTACTTTTTAGTTTAGGTATGAGGAATTTTTTCATTTAGGTATGAGGACAACCAGAGTCGGATAACGCCCTACTCTGAATGTGTCATTACCGCGTAGCCCGAGCTCCCCACAAAGTCCCTGAGCTGTCAGACCGAGGATGTTGAGGTTAGAAGGAGAACTCCTGCTGGCCTTATGTCACACAGCTGAAAAGACATCTACTGTGAAAGATCCCTGTGGGAGAGGTGGGAAAGGGGCTGATGGACTAATGATTGGATTAAAGTAAGGTGAAAAAAAACAGAAGGTTGCAGATTGATAAGTAGGTAAGTGGAATAACGAAAAAAGTGAGCAGAGCTGCCTGTTGATCGGCTGAATCTGGGGTACAGACTAGACAGACCTTCCTCTCATTAAAAGGATAAGGCTGGGCTTACGCTATACATTCTTTTTATTATTAGTAAATCTCATGAAAAGATTGAGACCAACAATGCCCTGGTCTGTCTATCAAAACGTCCCTAGTGCACTCACCCTCAAGCCCAGCACACCTTACACAAGCAGGAGAAAATTTGTTGGGGACTTTTTTCATCTCCAGATTAATAAAGTGTGCTTTTTTACAGCCCGGTTTAGAATGTAACTTAGTACAACTTCTCAAGTACTGTACTTAAGTTAAAGGTAGTTTTCCTTAACTTGGGTATCTCAGTTTTTTGCTACTGTATACTTTCTCTACATTTCAGAGGGTAATATTGTAGTTTTTACTCCACTTACAGTACTTTTGGCAATTATAGTAAGGCTTGTTTGTGCTGTTAATACTTGTCTACTATTTACATTTTTAATGCAGTTCAAGTTAAAGTTAAACTGTTAACACTTTTACTTGGATGAAACCTCTTAAAACTTATTCCATCACTGTATACGGCACCTGGATAGTGTATGTGGGACTAAAATTAAACTACAGTGTGTGTGTTTTATGGTAGTGAATGAACATGTCACCCATTGCAGCAGTGTAGCTGGTTCATGTATTTCTAATAATTTTGACAGGAAAAGAGCTCTAGGACACAGAGGAATGCGGTAGATCCGGTTTGGTATATAAAGAAAATACTTGTAAGTAGGTACTGTAATTCTTTGTTGGTATTGGTGTTTTTTGGGGGGAATTTCTGACATTACAGAATGAGCATCACCAGCTCAACTGGACCACCCACATTCTCACTGGAGTGGAAGAGGGAGGTCTTCCTGGTTCACACTCTCCTGAGTATAGACTCCAAAACAATGCTTAGTTTAAATGGGAATTCACTCTAACCAACGGACAATTGTCTTACTGTATTGCTGATACTAAAACTTTTCAGGTTATTATTGATCTTGTCATATTCGGTGTATGCTGAATTTTCCACATTACTCATCTGTTGAATGGGTATATCTATGGGAGAATCTACAGTTTTGAAGGTTCCGTGAAATCTTCAGATGCAGAGTATCTCTGTGGAAACTTGCTATTTACTAGGAAATAAAAGGACTCCGTCACTGCTTGGCTAAGCACTTACTGCTTCTACCTGCATATTGAAGACTTGGCTTTTACGCCATTATATTCATGCATATGCACATTTTCACATATATACTTCAGTCAGTATGATATGGTAATCGGGAACACTAACCAGACTTGCCATGCATTTTTTTTTTGTCCCATTTTCTACAATTTTTAAGCAACGTTTAAGACTGCATCTGGAACAACTGATACTCATTTGAATGACATTAAGGCTGACATTTGGAGTCATGGAGTCATGATCAGAAATACTCCTGAACAGCTGTCCAGATTTTGAAAGGCCCCGGGGCAAAAATAATTTTAAACAAATACAGGGATTTTCATTATCAGTGGGTAGAAAACGGCGAGAGAAAATGTGTGTGTGTGCGTGCGTGCGTGTGTGTGTGTATATACACACAAACACGCACGCACACACACACACACACAACCTCTACAAATATAATTGTGTGTGTGCATGCGTCCTTATATCTTGCTCTACCTGTACAGATGAGGCCATCATGTTTGTCACACTCTCGGTCGTCACAATCGCAGTACTCTCCGGACACCCACCAGTCTTTGGATGAGCACATGCATTTGCCACAGTGACAGGAACCTACACACACACACACACACACACACACAGTTCATTGACTTACCGTTTTCTTTACCCACATAAAAAAAAATGTTTTCAACAACCTTGTGTTTTTTAATATGTGCTGTTTGTCTTATTTCCTGTAAATTCTTTTTTTACCACAGAAGATTAATAGGGTGGCTAAGAGATGTCCGCTGGGGAAACATCTACTAATGTGCTTTTGCCACCTTTTCGTACAGTGAACATTATTTTCTCCAAAACTCACACCATGAGGTCCAGCAACTATGTATTGATTTCCCACAATTTATTTCAACATGCACCAGGTTACAGGAACCCACTGTAAGAGGTGGAGGAAGGCAGAGTGCAAGCAGGAGAAAAAGTGAAACTAATGTGAGAGAGGTGAGACAAGGGAAGGAGCTGAGGAAAATTGTTCTGTCTGAATGTAGTGGAGCATGGAGAATGAACATGCTCATCTTCATTTTCCAACCCTGTTCGGCTCGGCAGCACTGTAGTCCATCTATTTCTGTGGATTTAACCCTACACAACAGAGAAAGAATCCTTTTGTGTGGTTTCATTTGCCTACTAAATGATACATACAATGTATTGATACTGTGTAGTCTTATTACAAATGTATAGGTTACAGTTGTCATACAGTAGGGCTGCAACTTGTTTTTGAATAACTGATCAATCCTTTAGTTATTTCCCATGTCAGCAAAAAGTTGAAAATGCCCCAAAGGTGATGCCTTCAGATTGTTTGGGTACATTAACATTCAAAATTTGATGTTTATCTTGTAAGATCTGTTTTAAAGCATTGCTACTGGTTTAATTACTTGGTACTATTCAACTGTAAAAAGTACAGTGTAACTGCATATTAAAGCCAGTAAGTGTAAGATGAGGCCTAATCGTAATGGTGATTGACTTGTTTATTAAATTTGTGAATTTGAAATTGGGTCCAAGACAAATTTGCAGCATTATGTTAATGTAAACTTCACAGAGGACGTTGAGTAGAGTTTTGAGTTGTTTTGTCAAAGGCTTTTTGCACATGAATGGTCCACTGTTTCTGATGGAGTGGACATGAAAAAAGTTGAAATATTTACAGTTAAATTTGGGTAAGAAAGGAAATCTATTTTGTAATTGGCACAAAACAACAAGGAGTGTATGTGCAAGTAAAGGATCTGAATACTTTTTCTTAGTATTTACTTAGAAGTATTGATAAAAACATCTTGCTTACCTTTTCCACTGCACATGACACCATCAGAGGTCTCACAAAGCTCTTTGCTCTGAACGTCACTCATGTCACAAGACCTGGGGAACTGGCACAGCTTCCCGAACCAGCCCTCCTGGCAGATACAGCGTCCACACGAACAGTAACCGTGACCTGGCGGTGGAGGGCAGAAGGGCCTTTATTTAAAGGAGACAGAATATGGAGCATGGCCATGAGAAAATAGCACTATAGAAGGAAAAATAAATAGATGAAGCATTCAGACATAGACTGAATAGTCAAGAGAAATGCCAGCAGAGAGCAAAAGAAGGAAATAAAGCATATAAACACGGAAAGTTGACAAAGCAGACATTGAACCTTGACAGTAATAGGCAGTAAAAGGAGACAGAGCTACAGGAAGACGAGAGAGATGCAGCAGGCTTGTTGTATTTCCCCTGGGGACATGAAAGGAACTGTCATCACTGGTCTTGTCCTGTCCTTACTAAATCTCCAGCGCTTGAGAGAGAGAGAGAGAGAGAGAGAGAGAGAGAGATGAAAAACAAAGAAAGGCAATGGCAGACCAAAACATGCACAAACAAAAGAAACCAGGGACATTTCATTGGTTATGAAAAAGGCAGTTGGGTGCTGGGATGCCTTAATATACGAAAGCATCACTGTGGTTTTAACAAGCACACATACACTCGCATTCACTTACACCATCCTCCATCTCTAAGGACCCTTATATCACTTGCAATATGTTTACTTCAATACAAATCATATCTGATAGAGGCAGTTAGATCATTGATTGATTCCTTTAAGTGTGTGTTTGTGTGTGTGTGTGTGTGTGTGTGTGTGTGTGCAAGCATACGTGTGTGGACCTGTATGCGTGCATGCTTTATATGCTTTGTGAACTGCCCTGTTTAAGTGGTAATGATATGGCTCTCAGAAACCTGTTTGTGTGTGTGTATGTGTGTGGGTGTGCGTGCGTATGTGTGTGGGCGCGGTGAGGTTGTTGGGATGTTATAAATTAAAGTTAGCTAGCTTCTCAGTTTGAGTGGAGTTGCAGCTATGGTAGGCCATGCATGGCTGCCTCAATCAGCCAGCCTGGGAGAGCGGTTAATTGCTTTGGAGGAACGGAAACTTAGCCCTCATTCACTTAGTTTGCACCTGTCTTTCCGAGATGGACTGTGAAGGGGGGGGGGTTAACCCAGCAAAGATCTGTACTGTATGCAGAGTGTCTGTCAGAGGTTAAGAGTTCCTTGCCACAGAGAAATGATGAAACTGATTGAGTAATGTGAGGAGAACAAAGTGGTGATGGTGGTGGTGGGGGGGGGGGGTATCACCTCGATCCACACGCTGTTGCTGCCCTGCAAACATTTTTACCTTATCAAATTATATCTATTTACATCAGAGTCCAAATATTGTTGAATCTTTTTAAACAAAATCAACTGTTTCAAGGATTTTCAAACAAAGGAGCGTCTGCATCTTGAAACATAAAAGGACAAAGCTGATACCTGCACTAGAATAAAGAATGTAAAACTTTATTTACAAAAGACATTGAACAGTTTTATCAAAATAAACTTTAAGGACTTAATTATGTACAAAAGTACCAGATAAGAAGCTGGTAACGCAAACTGACCAATCATTTTAAATGCTCTGAGAAATGCAGCTTTCTTCTAGCTTTAAATCCTAGCCCTAAACATGCCGCGATCTAGTTTCACTGTCCGTTACTTGATGAAGCATTCAGGAAATTCTCCTCAACTTAATGTTGGGAGATATGATGTGACCATATTGTAGTTACTAGACATTGCCTCGTGAATGCAAAGACATGGTAGTTAATGCATGTCAAAAGGGGAAGCCATGCACAAACTCCACTGTTACTTCTCATTTGCAGTCTGGATGTGTTGTTAATCTCATTGTGTTCCAAGGAAATGGAAGTTACATTTGGATAGCATGAAAATTAGATGTTTTTTTGATTTGTGATACTGAAACTGGAAAAAGGCTAATGTTAATGAGCAGCACTTTAAGCATAACATTATGTTTGTGCTCTGGGAGAGCATACATTTGGGGAGGAGGGGCAGGGTCACCCTGGATTCTGGACCAACCCACTGAATTAGTTCACATATGGATTTTAGGCTTGCATAAGCAAAATAGCCAACAGCACCCTCATGTAGCTGTACCAACCAAATTATTAGATATAAGATCGTGCCTCTTACCAAAGCACATAAATAGAGAAAAAACATCATCAATGTTATTCCTCGCATCTGTTTTTGTTTTTGTTTTTTTGTTGCGATGACATAATTCAGGTCTTTGAGAAAGCAGAGAAGCTAATTGATATCCATAATTGTATAACTATTAATGCCACACAGATATTAAACCCTACATGAACAATATTCTGTTGCTAAATTAAATGGATATTATGCCATATTGTTGATGAACAGGGACCAGCTCTGCAGTCATCTACAGAGTTTTACAATGACGTGAATGGTCACAATTCAGGACGCATCTGCATCTCTACAGTTTATCCCACACTAAAGGTAACAGAGAGGCATGAAGAATGAGCACATACTGTAGATCTCAATTGCAGTGTGTAAACTGGACATTTTTGGCTGCTCTCTCCTCTTGCTCTTTGTGTTTCGAGCAAAGTGTGGACTGAGCTGACTGACAAGCTGGTTAACACCGAAGGACTGAAATATATGAAAAGAGCCTGCGTAATTTCTCACTTCTCTTCTCTGGTGTCTGCAGTAGGGCTAAACAACCAGGGGGACCGACAGAACTGTACCCTGGATTAGGAGGTTTCTTTGAGCCCCCATACCACAAAGCTACTTTCTGTTTGATCCCTTCTCCTCACTACCTGGTTTAGAGTGCCTCTAAGCTTCTCAAAACACCCAATAACTTCCACAGGCCTCTGAGTATGTATACAGACTTAATTGTCAGCCTGACAACATGTCTGTGTGTCTGTGTGTATGTGTATGTGTATTAGTGTAAGTGCGTTGGTGTTGAATACTACATCATCCTGTAAAGGAGAAAGTTACCCTCAGGTGCTGCAATGCACCACTAATACACACACAGCTGACCGAAACACATAAAAATACAAAAGACACTCAGAGGGAGGCACTTACACACGCATGTGTTGTTTGTGTGTTAGTTGGGTGAAAGGATTAGACCAATTGCATGTCAATTTAAGAATTTACACACAAGTTTTGCGCCTTAAATGTCTTAGAGTGAAGCAAACAACACATTGAACACTTACACAGTTTGGCAAAGTTACTTTTTTGATACACCTGTGAGGAAAAAGCTCCTCTTTGTTGTAGAAAAATCTATTTGCACTCTGTTTGTTTACTCTTTGGAAAGCTGTGAATGTGTCATGTATATAATGTTTAGCACTTTAAGTGTAAGAGAGACAAAAGCAGACTTCAGAAGTATGTACAGTATGTATCCAGAAAACACAGAACTATGTGTTTACTGTCTGCCATGTTCAAATTAAATGGTAAAAGAAAAAAACAATATTAACAAAAAGAAGGCAATCATATAAGTAATATTTCCAACAAAAGCCCTTACAACAAGAATATTTTGTTGGCGCATTCAGCCAGTTTTCCCCTCAGACTGTTGGTTTGCCGTAGACGAGTCTCATTTCTCCAATGTTTTTCTGCTTTAGCGCGACAATCCTTAATTGCACTGTCATCTGACATCCTGTCTAATTGTCTCTGCCTGACAGCATCAGCAGATACAAAGGGAAATATCAATTCTAATTGAGCCTCTAGTGTTTCAGTCCAATCTATCCATTACAGTGGTTGTGCCGAAATGGCTCAAATTAAGAGCACAAACTTCCCAAAGACCTCAAACAGAAGCTTCAAAGGCTTGGAGCAATTTATTTCAAACTCAGCTTAAGGGTTTAGAGGGTTGTGCTTGTGGATATCAAAGAGCGCAGATGAAATCACACTGTATTGATCTTCAGATTCAGCATCTGCTCCTGGCAATAATTTAAGTGGGTGAGTGTTTGTTTCACATGCCATAACAAATGTGGGTGATTTTCTGTGCAATAATTAGGAGAGGAGTGTACATGATTAATAGTACATCAGTAGATGTATCTAATGTTTTTTGTTCTTAAATGGAGTAGTCAAGTGGGGGGACTGGCTTACGGATGTATTTTTTCAATGTAAATGGGAAAATAGAAATCCCCTCTGTAGAGGGAAGCGATCAGAGGCAGAAGACAGAGCAATAACAACATATTTTTTGCAATTGCAATCAGGAATAAAATAGCACACCATAGTGGTTCAATAGACTCTGAATCCAAACCTTTTAAACTGTGTGAGTTTCCAAAAAGCATACTCTTTAGCTACCATTAGCATTAGCGTGTAAACAATTTGTACCATCCCGGATACAATGTTTCTCACTGAAATGTGCCTTGGGATTGCTCTTCTCAATTGTTTTATGTACACCAACTTGTATTACGTTAGAGCAAAACTGTCATACCGTCAACCAAAACCTCCATTCCATGTTAGATTCTGCAAACTATCTTCACTGCTTTAACTTGTCGTAAATTGTTCGTTTCAACCTGATGAAAGTTTTTGTGAGTGGGTGTGGGTCCTTGAACTTTATGAACATTATGGAGTTCTACTGTCGTCAATCAGAAGACATAGACGTAGCAAATTAAGCAGTCTCAGTAGTCTTATTGAGGCCCTGGTAACAATTAAATATTAATAAAGCTGCCAACAACATGTCGTCCGACAAGAGCAAGGCCGTACTCTCACAGAAATAAGTTAGATGCTAAAAACCCTTCTTTCTAAAGCAAAGCAGTCCTTGGTTTAGATGGGAGGGGGTCAAGGGAGCATGAAAGTGACAGAAATACATAGCATACAGTACTGTAAATGATGTTTATGAATAAAGACCCTGATGGCGCTGTTGGGAGTGTTAGATTATCCAATGCCAATAACATCACATCTGTCTAAAAGAAAGAACGAAAAAAAAGCTTTGTTGGATTATTTCAATTCTAATTGACATGTTTAAAATATTTAAATGCCATATTAAGTCAGATAAAGTTGCCCATCGTTAGAGAAAGATCTGTACATGACTCGTACAACAGGTTTAAACCAATCAGGAAAGACTGTATGAACATTTAGTAAATGCTCTTGTGCCAATGAACCAATGTGTTTGTCCATGTGGTTCTTGTGTGAGGCCCATTGTTTATACTAAAAACATACAGCAGGGAACACTAGATGCCTTAAAGTATGCCTCCCACTTCTCTACTCTACATAACTTGAACAGTAATGTTGGAAAGTAGACTTGCCGTTGGTTTATTGCCATGTTCTGTCAATTCCCTCTGTTGCTCACACAACTGGAACATCTCTTAATGGACATAACAATTAGATGAATGTGTGTGTTCAAGTATGTGTTTGTTTGTGTGTGTGTGCTCTCACCTCCACAGACCTCTCCGCTGAGGTCCTCACACTGACGGTCGTCACACTCACAGTTTTTGCCATGAACACGGCTGTCCCCAGGTGGGTAGCAATTACACAGTCCGCACTGGCACTGACCTACAAAAACAGAGACGTTTTCTCACATAGAATCTTTCTTTCCCTGAAATGTGTGATATCATGTTGACTTATTTTTAATCCAACCTGTAAATGCACACCTACAGTTTAGTTGATGACTGAGGATTTTCAATGAGACTTTAATCAGTCTGACAATGTTCCCTCGAGTCACACGGGGAAATCTCACATGTAAATCCCTCACTCTAACAAACACTCACATGGGCTACACACCCACAAGCTCAAGATGTTGCCATCCCACTTCAATCAACGAGCTGCCAGTGAAGAAGGCCACAGGGGAACTTGCTGAGTTAGCATACTTTGCTAATGGTGAATCACGTTAGAAAAACATCATCTAGTCTGATGGAGGTGTGCAAGCATACCTGGTCATTGATCAATTTACTAGGCCGCTCAGTGGTACGGTCATCATGGGTGTAGTGTAGGCCACAAAGATGCCTGTGCATGCCTTCTAAAGTGGTAGTCACTTTTTTGTCATTGCGGATGCCTTGTGTGACAGATATTTGTTATACAGGCAAACCTTTTTCCTGATTCTAGATGATGATGAATTACTTACAGTACAGGACAACTTTGTTTCTTTGATAATGTAACTGTAATAATACATAAGCAACAATGTTACTAAGTGGTGTAATGTAGTCTACTCTAACCTAAGAATGCAGAGCATTTTTTGTAATTCTATCTTAAATAGAGCTTAAGAAAAACACTGCTTAAAAGAAACCATCACCATACAATGAGCATTAGTTGTCTGCGTGTGCTCTGTTTTGCTCACAAAGGAGTAACAAGCACACACAGTGGGACATCTTTTTAATGTTCCTGTCCATAATTGCTGCAGACAAAACACACTGAGAATTGCTCCAAACAGGTAAGCTGCCCAACGTGAAACATAATTTCACAAAGGGAATTTCCCAGCTCAGTGAAGACAGATGGTTAAAACACAGTATACTGAGTGCCTCTATTCTTCTTTTCTCCTGTTTGTGTTGAGCTGGGTATATCCTTTTTGCACAATCATTATTCACTCTGAGTGTCTCCGTGTGCAGCCCTGCCGGTTACTTTGAATTTACTGCCACTAAATAACACCTAAAACACATCCATGATGTGTACGCGCCTATCTTTATCTTTTGATGACTCATGGAGTGGGATTAGGGGCAATAAATAGTGCCGAACATGAATTTGCAAGACAGACACTCAACTGACAGCGTCATCTAATGTGTTGTCCATGTCACATCACTGTCACTTTTTATGACCACACACACACACACACACACACACACACACACACACACACACACACACACACACACACAAAACACACACACTAGCAACCTCTCTTCATGCTTCACATATAACATACCACCATCTGCTCTGGGGACGTTACCCTAGCAACCGCTGATGTCATAACACCACTGCCTTATCAATTATCTCTGTGCATGTCAAACCGTCTGCACCAGTGTGTGTGTGTGTGTGTGTGTGTGTGTGTGTGTATTTGTCATCCTGTCTGAGGTGAGCAACACCATATCAGTAGATGTGAGCCTAAGACATTTTTGCTCTGTTTTAATAAAACAGGGCACACATGTACGAGAAAAACACAAGGTAGGTAAGAATGGGGCAAACTCATTCTTGCCATTTTCGTGATCATTGGTGCCAGTTCAGTCATGTTGTAGTGCAGCACACACTAGAAAGGATTAATAGAGCAGGATTAATACTTTCTTGAATAGATGAATACTTAATCCACAAGTGGTGGAGTAGGCTTGGATAATGGTCAATCAAGGCAGCTCCCCTTATTCTTTTTAAAAGAAGCCGGGCAGTTTCTCGACAGAATAGGATGAGAGTTAATGCAATCAAGCCCCTCCCAAAACATTGATGTAGAGCACTCTATGAGGATGCGTCCTATACTCCTTCTGATCTGCAATGTATAAAGTGTTGAAGTGTCTGTAGAAGAGCTTGGATTCTATGTTCAAAAGTTGTGTACTCCACATTTTACAACTAGGTGCCAAATCTGAGGTTTTAATTTAAGTCTCCCCACTTTTAAATCATGCACAATTTTGAAGGACTTTAAATAGACTGCAGATAGAAAATGGTCAGGGACTTTAACTTAAAGAGAAAACCATCATACACTCTGCAATGCAGATCGTCCATTGTTGTAATTTGTTGCAGAGACACAGTGAAATGTGAAAAACGGAAAGCTACATCAACAAAAAAAGATTTACGTAATTTCGGAGAATTCTCTGTGTGCGTCTCTCCTAACTGGCGTCTGAGTGACACATATTTCCCCTTTTCAGAAAAAGTGTTCTGAACACACTGAAAATGCATGCCCATTCCTATGAAAAAAGGAGCATCAACACCGTGCTGCACTGGCTAATCTGCATAACACAACCACAGCTGTGACACCATGGAGCCTTGAAACCAACACAAAGGAAAAAGTGCAAAAATGCGCTTGCATTGCCCCTACATTTATACACTTATACCATCTTTGTGGCCAGATATAAACAAGGCTGCCGTATAATATCTAAATGCATTGACTGACATTCTACTTCCAAAAGGATTAAGATTGAATCTGGATTTTGGAAAAAACTACTCTACCAGTTTTTTAAACAACCTAAAACCATGGATTGGCAGTTTTAAAGCTGCTCTGGCAGCCTTGTTATTTCCAAAGCTTGTCTTCTCTTTTGACTTGATTTCATGTTCAGTTCTGTGACAGCTGCAATGAGTCCACCATTACAAAATATAATAAATCCAGTTGAATGACTTCCCTCTCTTTGCCTTTCTCATCCTGGGGTGTGAATGAAAGCTTTCCATTAGCACACAAAGTGAAGCAGCTATCAAACTTTAAACACATCCAGTAAAGTTCTAAATATAAGTAGGCTGCAGTGATCAATCCATTTAGAAGCATAGGCAAGCAATACTTGCACCTTCCATAGCTGCAGAGTAAGAGGGTTGGACTTTCCAAGGGAAATACCACCATAAACACACAGCTATTGCTACTCGCTATCTTTGTTGAAAATGTTTTAGTTACCCCTTTACCAAATATATATAAAACAAAACATTTTGAATATGTATACATCATAATCTCTCTCTTTAGACTTCCTGTAATGAGTTGAATGATGTTTTATGATTCATCCTCAAGCATCTATCCAATTAAACGTGTGACCTCCATCACACTGTATAAAACTGCTCTCCTAACCATTAGCTCCAGGGTGGTAGTAGCTAGCAGAACAATATTATAGTGGTGCATGTTTGAAGAGCGTAGTTGCAGTCCTGATTACTTTCTCCTTTTAATCATTCTAATCTAACAACACAGGTGAGGAGGTTGTTGAGTACAGATTTGTATTCAAAAAGAGCTTTTGATCCTTTTCTAAAATGAGTGCCCAAAACAATACAGTATATTCTGTTTTATTGTGACACACGTCAAACTGTGCCTTTAACAATCTCACACACATGATTAATGTCCACAACAGGCCAGGCCACACTTAAAAAAGCAAGAAAAGGCATCCCAAGAATCAGCAGAAATGTCGAAAGCAGGTGTTTCCTTGAGGAAATACCGCAGTAAAGAATGTGCCTCCACCTCTCAGGAAGAAAAGCTCTGAAGCTGCTGTTTCAAATTTCAAGACTTTTCCACTCAAGCTGCCATCTCTACCAGCCGCATTCATCCACGCCTAAGTGATTTTCTATGTATGTCTACTTCAGTTTCTCTCTCTCTCTCTCTCTCTCTCTCTCTGT
>NC_048417.1:9448854-9487968 GCF_013103735.1 Etheostoma cragini
TCTCTCTCTCTCTCTCTGTCTCTCTCTCTTTCTCTCTCTCTCTCTTACTCTCCCACCCTGCTTCCTGTCTTACTTCATTGTGCTCTTCACACTTCACTCTCTTTCCCTCTTTATTCCCTGCATATTTATTGAAGCCTTGCAATGAACTCTGTTACAATTGTTTGCTACTGACCATTGTGATCGTCCAAACACTAAACCAAATGGCCATCTTATGAAAAAAATGGTAAGTAAATGGACCACACACATGCCACCCTAAACAGGGTATGAGGTATGTATTCACACACACTGTCAAACTTCCTATTCATCACAGCCCATCTAAACAGAGACGGTAAACAGCACATTCATTCATGTATTACTAATAACAGAGGAGGAGCAGGAAAGAAGACAGTGTGAATTTATTACATACGGACAATGCTTTTAAAATCTAATAGATGTAAATTGTTATACATTCTGATATCCAGTTGTATTTTAGAGACAATGATCTAAGATATGCTTTTATTGTCCTATAGGAGAATTTGGTCATGGACAGTCAGGAAAACAAAAATGTTGATGGGAAATATTTACTCAGTGTGGTGTAAATGTACACCTAAAACTGTCACTGAATAGATTAGGATGGCTAAAACAAAGTGCAATGTTTAAACAGAATTTATGGTTCCTATTAACTGTTCTATTGCACAAGGTAAAGTTCCATTTTGTTGCAGCAAATGGAGATTCAAAGGTACTGCTGGAGGAATTAAAGCTAATTAACTCTTCCAGCAAAAGTTAATCTTTGCTGTTTCATTATGCGAGGTGAGCCACAATGTCTGCTCAACACTCTTGTTGTGGAATTGGTTCGAAGCTGTCAAAACCCAAGTCTGTCATGGAACAGACACAATGTGTAAGGAATAGTTGATGTATTTAAAAGCACCAACTTGGTTCTATTTACAGAGTGCACTTAGCCAAAATTGAGTCTTCATATTGTGGTTATAGTAGGATATGCAAGCTTTGTTTACCATATTACTGCAATTGTCCCATTGTTGGCAGTGGCAGTTTTAGTGGGGGGACAAGGGTGGCCAGTGCACCCCTTAACAGTAAGCCACAACCTCCCTCTGGCCCCCCTAACTGTGGCAAATATTTGAATACATTTTTGACTACACCTTAATCCCCAAAGATTAGATATTGTTCAATTGCAGTGATACATCAAATGTCGGTTAACACTGGATGAGTTTTGTTGTGTGTATGTTATATGTGTATCAATACTCTTTTGTAGAACCAAAGCTATGGAGGGTTGGTGGTATGTAACACTTGGTTTGGTTCCCAAACATCGCATGTGTCCCCAGCCTGGCCCCTCCATTTGAACTGGTCTAGAACCACCACTGATTCTTGGCTTAGGGTAATGTTATTGTAGTTGTCTCCATAGGAGCAACCCTTCCCTATGTGTTTCAGGTGCCTGCCTTAATCCGAAGCTTTTCCATCCATAGGTGTGAGGAATGTCTATGGTCACTATAATAATTTACAGTAAAATAGGCCCACACATGTACCTTCTTTTCATTTGAATCACAGCAGCAAGTGAAA
Organism: Etheostoma cragini; assembly: GCF_013103735.1. Taxonomy (NCBI): domain Eukaryota; kingdom Metazoa; phylum Chordata; class Actinopteri; order Perciformes; family Percidae; genus Etheostoma; species Etheostoma cragini. The sequence continues at coordinate 9,450,409 of NC_048417.1, forward strand.
GGGTGTGGATTCCCCACTGACTTCCCCCACAGTCAAAAGAAACAGGAAATCAATGCTTCACATTAACCCCTGATAAAGCCGCAGAGCAGTGGGACCCAGCAGGTTGTGCTCCTTGTCGCCCACCACCGACTACAATATGACGTTGAATTAACGGGAGACCAACGGAATACAGCAGGCTTTACTGTAACTTTCCTTTTTGTCCTCTTATTCGGAATTACAGGTACACTGATTTTCCAGAACATACTGTATATTTTGAGCACATTGAAAAATTCCCCAAACAGCCCTGTAATGCTGATTGATTAAGGTTGCTGCATCAATGTAAAATACAGGTAGAAGAGATGCATTAGAAGACTTCCAAGTGTGTACTGCATTATCTTACTAACAAGTGGCCATAGCGCACATCTGAACACTGAAGATTGTCAGTCAGCCTAAGAACAACACTAACATGACCCTTGTGCATTGTTACCTCTAGAAGTAGGCACAGCAGCTGTCTGGCAAAGCTTTACAACAATTTGGGCTTTTTCTTTTTGTTGTCTAGCAATTCTATTGATGAATTAACTTTTAACTAAGTACTTCTCCCTTTCTATAGCTGGATGAAAACTTGCTAGACTTTCTAACTTGACTCTGAATGTGAATTCACCTCACCCTATTGAATTGGATGATATTTACATTTAATACAGTTTACTGTAGAAGTGGCCAGGGGTGTTTTTACATTAACCGCCTGTTGAGATTAAACAGAGCAGCTTTCCAAAAGGTGAGTCATTTGTTCTCCCCTTTTTGGCTGAGAAGCTTTGGGCTGTGTACTTTTGTAGAGTAGTTTAGTGTAATTGTATTACTGATTTTAGCATCAATTTATGTAGCAGTTGAGAAGTTAATGGTCTCACTGCATGTTTCCCCTCATATAGTGAAAACAATGAGTTGGTCTCAATCCACTTATTCTGTTAAGGGTGGGTTTTTACTCCCGCACAAAATTAAAGAACAGAAATAGTCAAAACAATGTTGCCGCCCTTTCACTAGTCTCACTTTGCCAGACCTGCACAGCGCTGTGTAAGCCCTGGTTTCACATTTGTTTCAACAATTGTAACAATTACAAGCAATTGTGGAGAATCACACAATGTCAAGGCCCTTAGAAAACTATTTTCTGAATCAGCTTCTCACTATGAGTAAGTGAATGTTCTATGAACACAAACATGTATGCCAAAGTTAGAATAGTTGCTTATTTTAATTATGAAATTTCTGCAGAGCTGTTCGTTCTGCACTCACTGCTTTAAGTGGGAAGCAGAAGGCATAGTCACGTAATTCATCTGCACCAATCATGATTCAGCTATATTTTAATATATCATTATGCACACACAAGAGGCAGATACTGCATGAGTGACACACAACCAGCCTCTATTCTTTTTTAGCCCTAAAATATACACTTTTGTTCTTAGTGCATCTATTTCCCCCACTTGTACGTACTATCATCAATCATTAGGCTCAAGGGTGCATGACTGGGACAACAAGGGAAAAAAAACCTGGACTTTTGCTTTTGGTTGCACGAGTTTACAAGGTTATCTGAGCTTAATAACAGTATTATGCCAACAATTGGAGGCTCCAAGAAAACTAGCGCAGTGTAACAAATGCAGACACACCGATCCATGGCTTGTTCTATTGAGAGAGACCTGTTCCAGCAATTCTTTATAGGCATGCAGTGCACCTTAATCTCATACACGCACATAAATGTTTACACATACAGTATACATAGCAACATATAGATGAGCACTAGTGCATTAATCACAGGCCACACATACAAAGAACTAACACACATTTACAAGCAGTATTACAAACCAGCATATACTGTACATGAATGTATATAATATGTGCAACACAATAAATGCACAGTGGTTGCTTTTCTTTTCAGGGCTTGTTTAAAGATGTTATCAGATTTGATTGCTGATCACCAGGGTGCATTTACAGCCCTCTTAAGGATGGATTAAGAGATGTAATACACTGGAAATGGCCTTTACACCAAGAGGTGAGGACAGAGTGCAGGCCTGCTACAGTAACCATGGCAACAGGAGTGATTAGGAAGACCAGGTACCTCGTCCGAAGCAGGGCAAATTGGACGTCCCTCGACACTTCTTCAAACTGCTATCCAGCGAAAGGGAGCAGGAAAGAGGATGCTCACACTTCTTCCCAGCCCATTCCTCTTTGCAGTCACACCTGCCACAATTACACTGGCCATGACCTGCCAAGAGGAAAGAAGAAGAGGTGGAAAAGCAGAGAGCTGAAACAAAGTGGTTTTGTACAAGGAACATTTTAATAAGTCTACCGAGGGGAGAAAAACAGCACTGAGCAAAGTTGGGTACACTGGAGAGTTGGATTAGACATGAAGAAAAGAAGGAAAAAGGGGTTGTGTTTAAGGGAGAGAGAGAAAGGGGAGAAAGGAGGGAGGTAGTAGAAATAAACAAGGGGCAGGACACGCTCAAGGTGATAAAATGAGGAGGAATTTAGTGTCGTTTGAATATTGGCTAAACACGCTTTGACTGTTTGCTAGTGGATGACCAGCAATGATTATGCCTGATCTGGTCCGGCGGATAGAGAGAGAGAAACTGAAAGAAAAAATGTAAAACCTTATGAATTGTGTCTGCATTCTCTCAAACAGTGAAATATATACCAAAGGATTGTTAACTATGCACATGCTAGGATGCTAAATACATTACAACAGATAATTGTAACTTTACACATTTTGCAGTTAGATTTTGTTACCTTTTGAAAGAGTCAGGCTAGTTGTTTGCCTGTTTCAAGTCTTTATGATAAACTAAGCTAACCAGCTGCAGGCTCTCATAGACAGTATGAATGTCCATGCTGGCTCGAGGGATATATTTAGCCAAAGTGGTATTGATCTTCCAAACTTTTAGCAAGAAAGCAAACAAGCATGTTTTCCCCAATTTAGAATTACTTCTCCAATGTAAAGACAGCATGCTGACCTGAGCAGAAGTCATCTGTGTATCGGTCGTAGGTTGCATGACAGTTCCTCTCATCACACTCGCAGGTGTCTCCATGAATATCTCCCCAGTCGCCCGAGGGATCTACGTCATAACAGTTACACTCCCCACACACACAGGTCCCTAACACCCACAGCAAACACAACCGCACATACATACATACTGTAAATTCACATTGTATGAATTCTCTCAATTGTTTTCTCAGTTGTACAGTCCAAATACATCAATAATATGAAATGAAAAAATGAAAAAACAATGCTAAATACAATCATATTCTGTGACATGATTAACAGGGAACACGTCTCTGGCACCAATGTGGGTGGAAGGATTTAGTTTTCTAGTTTAGGCTGCAGCCAATGCAGGATAAATAACAGTACTCCTTCTGACTCACTTTATCTTCCTTTATTGATATCTCTGTCTCTTTGTCTCTTTCTCATTTGTTTAACATCTTGGCCAGGACATCAGCCAAGCAGCGGCCAGTGGAAATCCTATTTTCTCTTATCAGCAATGACAGAGCATGGGGAACCCCAGGGGATCCAGGCCAGCTGGCAAGCCAGTGGTCTGTGGCTGGCACATGTCTGGCCCTTGGATTTATTGAGCCGTGCTCTTTTATGTATGCCACAAATGTCACAGCCTACCTTTACCAGAGCAGATTACAGCTCCTGTACTGGTCACTGTTCAAACATGTTCTATACACGCTCTATAAAATCTAAAAAATTAAGACTCTATTAGAGAGTGGTTTCACATGTTTTGTAGCTAAAAAGCAACCTCCTTTTTCACACAAGAGGGGAATCATTCAACTGTGTGCCTCAAGCAACTGTATTGTATAACTGTCTTTGATTCGAAATTGTTTTGATCAAGAAATCCTTCAAAGATGCGTGTATTTAACCCCCAGCATTACATGGCTCACCGGTTAGTTTATTATTAGCTTAAAAGAGGAGGATAGTGAACCTAACAGACGGAGGTGGTTGTCAGTTTGTTAGAATGAAACAGAGTAATCTGTACTGTCAGCCAAATCATTCACTCATTCATGTCAGAGTGTGAGCAGAGTAAGAGACAAAGGTTACTGCTGAGCAAAGTAAGGGAGAGAAAAGAAAGACATTTCTCATTCTCATAGGAAAACCGTTGTGGTGTCTGAGCCATGCTGGATGATGTGTTGATAGGAATCTGCTTGACACTGTTTCTTGATTATTAAAAAGTTTATTTACGTCAAAGAATTCAGCAATCAATTTACAAGCTCTGCAGAAGCTAGGAGAGTCTCTCTGCCAAATTACACTCTGGCTCCCGGATTTTTCATCATGGTTCATATAGGGTCTCTGTTTCTACAACATGTAAAAGAATGCGGGGTAGGGGCCCCACAGCTAGCGTTTCAATCATGGAACCCTGGGGACCTCTTCCACATCTATACAGGGTGATGAAATCAAACCAACCCTGTTATGTAATCATCTTCCTTGATACATCTCCTATAATCACAGGGACTTCTCTTATCGAGAATTGTTTTCATAATCAGTCCCACACTGTCTGACTTTTAACAACTGTGTTGCTCTTGAATGGGGCCAAATGAGGAGTTAATCTACTTTAACATTTGTTTGCAGTGCATTTAGGTGTTTTAAAGTTTACAGTTCATGTGTGTTACATTTTAATGATTGTATCTGTTTTTCATAAAGTTAACATTTACATTAATTTGAAAAATAATGTTTTCCAAACATTACACACATTTCTTTCTTTCTTTCATCTTTCATTCTTTTAGTTTTAAATTATGTGGTATGAATAAGGTTGCATTAGGTACCATCCAGCATGCATACTGTAGATATGATACATTGTGTTGAGATTTCCAGTACATGTTGTCATGTTTGTTCTGCTTCTGCTAAATAGACAGAGTAAGAAAACTAAATCGAAGCTATGAAACCTACATCTCTTTCAGTCTAACAACGTATCAAAAAAGAATCAATGAAGAATTTCATTAATAATAGGTACTTTTGAAAGAATTGGACAACACAGTTAAGCTAATGGAGCAAGCAGAAAAAGGTGTTTAGGTTATGATTAACTGAGATTGACTTTTTTAATTTTTTAATTAAAATATTAAATTTAATTTTAATAACATATTTCCTTTGCGTTTTTCTTCTGGCAGCTATTGGGATTGTAAAGCCTTTGACTGCCCTCTTGTATACTGAAGACGAGTACAATGGTCTACTACACAATGAACACAGTCAATGGTTGTTCATGTTGTGTTAGCTGTGCATTTGACCATGATTCATGGGGCTTTGTTCATGTAGCCTACCATTTAGCCCTACCACTTAGCCAAACCCTCAGCCAGTCCACTGCAATTCATTTTAGAACGCTTTACTGAAATCCCACAGGATCACTTGAGCTCGGTTAGTGAAGCTATTTCTCTGACTGCCTGTCCGCCAACCTCTCATGACTTTCAGTGGAATTTACATGAGTATTTCTTAAACCAGTCTACTTTTGTTCTTCTCTGTTTTTTTCCTCCCTTTGTCACAGCGCTTCGTTTTCAGTTTCAAAGGTGTATGTCAAAAGGGACTCTTTTCATGTATAATTGACTAGTCACATGGCAGAAGACACACTGAACTGGTGTTGTTTTGTCCTACATGCTGAAAACCGTGACAGATCAACAATTTATTGAAATCTTTGTTGAGTATCAATTCCTTTGATTTCTGCCACAGTGTTTCACAACTTCCTTCCTTCACGTCTTTTCCTCCTCCCAAGCTACATTTACATTGCTATGTTTTGTTTCAAAAACAAATATATTTTGCTACGTTTACACCTCACATTCACACTGCTCTGATGTTTTTAGAGCCCCTAAACCGAAGACATTTGATTGGGTCATGCAACTAACAGCACAGTCTCGCATACTGGGCATAAACAGGAGGCAATTAGGTCTAATACTTAGCCCTAATTGCCTCCTGTTTATGCCCAGTATGCGAGAATGTTAATGAGATATTTTGTTTGGGTGTGTTAGTTTAAACAGAGATCAGTTCTTCTACTGCAGCTAAAAACTCTGAAGAGGAGATTGCTTTTGGCTCAAAAATTTTGTTTAAAATTGAAAGCAGCACCAAAGATTATTTTGTACCTTAAATTTTTTTGGCCAAAATGGTTTCAGTGGTTCATCAACTCGTAACAGGGTGAACGGCAGTTCTGCATTTGCTTTTCTGCCCTTTATCGGCTATAACCGCACTATGCAAGTTTGCCAGATTGGGTAGCGGATCTGTAGCTTAAATTAGACAGTGGTAACGAACAATTCCGCTTCCAACCTGTAGGTGGACCAAAGAGGAAAAGTGCTATGGTGATGCTTTAAAAACCAAAACGTATTTGTATTGTAAATGTAGCCTCAATGACCATAGACAACAGAAAGGAAAGGAATCTGATCCCATTTATAGTGTTTGTTTCCTGTTTCCTAGCGACACAATTCAATTGCAAGTGTCACTATTATGAGGTAGACTGTAATGGGTTTGAAGCCGCAGTGACAATTAACAAATTGCAAAACTTCCTTGCCATACTTATCATTTCAGTATGTGCTGCTTTGTGAATTAATGATAATTATCCACACAATGTCTGTTTTTTTGTTTTTTTTCACATATGACATTTTACATGACAGTATCATATTTTAAATTTGATATAATATTCAATCAAAATTCAATCAAAATCATAAAATCATAAAAGAGGACTGTATACTGTGTACTGGCTTTGAAGTGGGTAAACAGACCTCTGTTGCTGCAGATTTTGCCATCTGGTGATGTGCATCTCCGCTTGCTTTCCCATGGGCTGATGTCACACTGGAATTCACATTTGTCTCCATGCCAACCAGCAGCACAGTAGCAGTTTCCACAGTAACACTGGCCGTGGCCTGGAAGCAGAATGCACATGCAACTGATGAATTTACCTTCGTCATTGTCATAGATTGACAAATGGTTAAAACAGATATCTTCATTATCTCCTTCTTAATCATTTAAATCTCAAGTTTCTTGTCATTTCAGAAGACTGTACGGTACACTAATGTAAATGCTGACAATATTGTATTTTTACAGCATATAATTGCCACTATGTGAGACTTCCTTTAAAAAGTAAGTATTTCTGAAAAAGGCCTGATAAGCAAACTTGTTAATTTAAAATAAATGATGAATGGCTAATTAACATTGACAAGCAGGCACTGGAACAATCTGTGAGGAAAAGAATGAGTATGACAATGCAGTCAGCTAGGCGCAACAGTTCAAACTTCAAATTGACCTTCATGAACACGTGAGAATAATATATTTGTTAGGGATCTAAGGTCTCTGTCCATTTTTGGGTGGAGAGTGAGGATGGGAGACAGATAAAGCGAGCCATACCTCCACACACTTCTCCGGTGTCCTCGTCTAGACACTCGCTGTCGTCACACTCACAGAAACGCCCCGTCACCAGACCCCTGTTGTCACACATGCAGCTTCCACAGTGACATGTGCCTATTAAACATACAGTTACAGCTTTAGATACAGTTTAAGTTTTTTTTAGAAAACGTCAAGTTTGTGGATGTGTGTATGTTTAAAGTATGCGGTCGGTTGTGTAAAATTGCACTTCAAGATCTAGAACCCAGCTGGTTTGTGGATGCATTGGAGGTACTGTCTGTGCATTATGTGGCAAATTTCCCAATGGTTTATTACTAGTCTGTAAGTAAATTGCCATCGGATTAAGCTGTTAGTTTTGAACAGCTTAATCCAATGGCAATTTATTTACATAAAAAATGCATTACTGGTACAAAAGCAAAATATTAGAAATGTTATTTTATGTATGTTGTATTTATGTATTTTTGTGTGTGTGGGTCGCAGTACCTCTGTTGGAGCATACCACCCCCTGTGGGTTTTTGCAAAGCTCTTTGCTCTTCTTGCCGGTTAGGTTACACTCCTCCTGGAACTGGCAGGAATCTCCAAACCATCCTTCATCACACTCACACAGTCCACAGTCACAGTAGCCACGGTCTAAAGGGAAACACAACACACCACATGCCGTTTATCAATGCTGCAAAGCATGCCCATTGCCAGTGCTTTAAACCGCTCTACACACAGGGCACACATAAGTGTTATCTTAAATTGCAGATGATGACATTACACTGTCAGGAGAGCACAGGAATTTGAGTTGAAGAATTACTTTGACTCCTTGACTTCAAATCGTTGTAACAGACTCATTGTACTCCCAAGCGACTCTTTTTTAATGCATCCAAAATATCAAACGTCCCCCTTGAGATGCTTAAATGTAAATCTAGTAAGCTGGCAGGAAGTCTTATTTGCAATACTGTCCTATTTGTTACAAACTACTTGGATGATATACTAGCTTCCCCTTCAATCACTGTGAAAACAATGCGTAGTGAGCAATATAAAAAAAAACAGGAGCAATCATTTGATCCAATTGAAGGCTGTTGACAAGTTATTATAAATGTTCCCAATGCATTTAGCAGCAAGGGGCCTTGTACTGTATGTCACACTCAATCATTCTTCCGGCTTGTTCATCATGTAAATGTGGTGTCCTTTTCAAGGGCTATCCATCAGTCATTACAAACAGGCAAGTCCTCTGTCTCTTCTCATTATCGATATGTCTCAGGGGACACTTGGAAACAGGGTCAAGGAAAGAAGAAGATGGAAAGTGAACCTCAAAGAAATCTGCACCACTGAGGCAATACAATTTTGAGGACAAAAAACAGATTTTTAAAGAAATCTCACACTTTAGTATAAGTGTAATATGGCTCTGAGTAGACTGTACTTTCTGCTGGCTGTCCAAAATTTCACATTCTTGCAATGTCGCCACATGTAAATTAGACATAATCTTGTAATCTTGAGATGTCAAACTGCTGGCATTTGAACGCATCACAAGCAGTATACACACCAGAACTAAAGTTGTTTTTACAGTAATTACTGATTCTTGAATCATTGTTACATTAAAAAAAAAATCTACTGGTGACCACCATTATTGCTTCGTGGTTATTTTTTGATTTTTTAATACACACTTAGCACACCTTCATGGAGGTAATGAGAATAGGATTATGAATGTGGACATTTAACATTTAGTTTTGCAGATGGAATCTACCACACAACTGCTTTAAAACAGAATTAGACTGATGTCTCTCCAACTTAATTCAAGGGAATATTTCAAAGTAACTGCCACACACTCGCCCTCATTAATCTCAGCTTGACAAACACTGTGACTTATAAAATTGACCATCTTTGTCTGCTAGGCGTAAGTTTATGTGTGTGGCAAAGTGCCTGTCTGTCGACAGTTTATCTTTCCTGGTGCTTCCTGAGCGGTAATTCTCTGTGGCTTGAGGGTGTCAGGATCCTTCCCACACACCACCAAGGGACACGAGCGACCAGCCAATCAGGCTTTGACCAGTGCCCAGATACATCCAATGGGGGGCGGAAAGAGAAGGGCCATCTGTGGCAGCATCAATCGCAGTAGGTGATGTAGCGTTACCATGATTAACTGATGATGAGGAGAGGATTGTGACTCATGCAAGCAAATGTAAGATTGGGGAAATTAACTTTTTCTGTTTTATGATAAAGAAAGTACAAAAATGAGAGGGAGATAAATGATTGAATATGTTTGTATGGAACATAGCAAATGAGAAATTCTAGTGATTGCCAAAATGAATGTCCTCGCTATGAGCCGAAAACACTACTGTATTACTTACATTTGAGGCAATGTCAGAGCTGTTAAAAAAATATGGTGCAGTTTCAATGATAAGCAACACATTATTGCAAGACATACCACAGAAAATCTAAAAACCTTGTGCTCATTTATTACTTGCATTAGATTTTTTGTCTCCAAATGACATTTCTCAACCTACAGCACTTTGTTTTGATCACATTCTTCATATCATCCTACTCATTTCAGTGAGTGATTGTCCCTCCTTGCTCTCCTCTCCTTGTGGGTTGCGGAGCATGAAACAGCCGCATGTCAGCTTGTGATCTGCAAAAAAGATCTAGGAGACACCTGTCTCAGGTAATAATTCATTATCTGTGTTTGCTGCCATCCCAATGAGCAACTCCTGCTTTTTATCTATCTGTTTTTCACAATTCTTCAATATAAGCATTCATTTTTCAACTTTGTTGACTTCACCCTTTCCCAGGCACGGTAACAGAAATGTAGGGACACTTGTTCCTACAGCAAGGAGTCCTTGGAAGCTGTAATTGCTCCCAATCAAAATGGCCTTTTACTAGTAGACTTGGATAGACTTAAGTGGCTTTTTCTTGTTGCAGCCCACACTGGAAGCATTGGGTGACTCACTACACAGGCACACTTCCCAGCAAAGTAAAAGCACATCAAAATATGTACTAGCAACAAACAAACAAAAATACAGAGATGAACAATTTAATGGGCTGTAATAGCTTAATGACTGCATCCCACTGTGTGTCCCTGTTTTTTTCTCTTTCTCTTTGGGAAATCAAGAGTAATTAGTATTAAACCTATCCTATGCCATTAGTGAGTTAGTTTATATATATAATGTGTTGAAAGTGCATGTGGAGAAATTTGATTTGGAACAGCACTGGATATACTGACTTCTTCAGTGCTGCTGATATTAAAAAAAATAAAAATCCTTGTGGGATCTTCACCGGCTTTGGCAGGGTGCACAGAGGCTGGGGCTGAACCAGAAAAAGGTGCCGAGGCTCTGAAAAGCCATAGCCTGGTAGAGAGAGAGGAAGAGAGGCTAAAATATGTTCTTACACCACCTCAAAACAACCATCTGTCAGGGGGAAATGGGTTTTACGCTCTCATGCTAATGCCTCCCTATTTCAACTGCTCCTTTGAGAGGGTGAGAAGGACACGCATATGATAAAGTCTGCCAGAATCATAAAGTTAAAGATTGTTCTGGATTGCAGACATATTTGGCTTCTAGCTCAATCCGCATTAGTGGTTAAGGGGGATGGTAGCCATTACTAGAGATGCAGAGAGCGGGCTATTGACTTGTGTTTGATCAAACATTGTATGTGCTATTACAAGTGTTGTTGAATCAGCTCTGACTCTTTAACAAACAATTCAAACAAATGAGTCAATATGTTCTTATTATTCTTGATATAATGGTTTAATGCTACTCAACATTGTAACAGCAATTACTAACAAGTTGATTAGACAGTATTTCATTGGTACAAAGCTAGCCTGCAGTGCCCTAGACCTCCCTCTGTGTCTCTAACAATGGAAAAGACCAATAATTGCAGAGAACACATACACCAGAGAAAAACACTTTGCTTGATTCAGTACAGACAGAGTCGGAGAGAGAGAGAGAGAGGGGGGAAACGAGGAAAGGCTGTGAAAGAGCGAATGAAAACACTGCCACGTTGACCGTCATCCATGAAACCAGGGGCGTTATGATTGAAATTACCGGAGGTTATGTTTCTCATGTACTGGAGCTTTTTTTTAATATGGGACAGGCGAGAGAGTGAATAGTACTATTTAAACACAGTTGAAAAAATAAAACAGCAAAGTGAAATGACAGGAAGGTTTTGCACAGCTGGTCAACAGATGTTAGTGCAGGTCATCAATCCATTGCTCTGCAACAATATGGGATGCATCAGAAGGGGGACTAACATGTGAGTGACAGTGTCACTGCATTGCGAATCCTAGAAAATCCACAATTGATCTAGCACTAAAGCTACTAAGGCCAATAACAAGTCCATTAATGTGACATAATTGATTATATGTATCCATATCCTGGAACATTCCACAGTACAAATAATGTGACATAGTGTAGACTTTTTTTCCAGGCACACATCAAAAAGTGAATCATGGTACTGCTTCCATTCCAGCATGCATTACATTAGAACACCATAGGCAGTTCACTATTTTCTTCTGTATTCATGCATAGCATGGAAATGTAGAGCATTTAGTTCACTTGACTTGGATGTGTATTGACTGCAGCCAAAGGAAACCCACGTAACAAAAGAAAAGACCCTAACAACGCCCCACAAAAAGGAACATGATGTTGTTTCAGACTTGTTTAGACACTACATGTAATATATGCAGCTGTGTACTGTTTAAAAACAACATTAAAACCTACATTTAAAAGAAATACGTCTATCAGACCTAAAATTTAAGATGCATCGTTACCAGCTTCTTCATCCAGCTTGACTTGTTGCTCTGTTTGAGAAGATCTTTCTTAGCCTGTGAATGCCATCCAGGGAAAAAGAACATCCCAATGCCAGAAAGACTAATGTTTTTTGAAAGGAAAAACACACAGTTTATCCCTAAGGAGAAAAATCAATTGGATCTTATCAGTGGGCAGTTGTGAAAGGCAGAGATAAGGGAGCCGTTGGGAGAGAAATTGGCTTCAGATCTCAGAGAGCAGACCATGCATGCTGCATGGGCTAGTGAGCAAATGGAAGGAGGTGGCATGATGTGTGTATTCTTCTCAATATGTTTTGAATATGTGGCTGGTGGCACATGGTTCTTACAGTATGACAATGAGCTTGGTCCTGTGTGTGTGTGTGTGTGTGTGTGTGCGTGTGTGCGTGTGTGTGTGTGTGTGTGTGTGTGTGTGTGTGTGTGTGTGTGTGTGTGTGTGTGTGTTAGGGGTGCAATATCGTTAGGGGTGCAACATTGTTATTGCAATATCACGTCCAATATTTTATCAAGGGGTGCAAGATATATCGAATCAATATCGTTATCCAACTATGTTGAAAATATGCAACATTTTGTTTATTTTGTAGGGGGCTGAATACCGTCTGATGGCTGATTGGCTTAGTTGTGTTCGATTTAGAGCTCACTTGAAAATGAAATATAGATTTTAATAATGTTCATGTTTCACAGGCCAGTCAGTGTGCCACTTGCACATGTCCACTACATGACAAGCCCTATGGAGTGTACCACGTGTGTGCATATTCAAAAGAGTGACAGTGTTAGTGAAGAAATCGATAGAGACTACAAAACGGAACAAATCCGAGAAAAGAAAGAAAAGTTGTGTCCTGTTCTCTTTGTTCATTTGTTTTATACTGTCCAACTAGTACTACATGTCTTGTTTTGTAGACATGGTCCTTGTTTATTAATTCATGTTGTACCAGTCCAATATGACAGTTGAAATCAATTGAAATAAACCTTGTGTTGTAAGAAAACTTATTGAATTTGTTATGAATCTATTTTGATGCGGTTTCTTGTACTTTTGTAATTTTGTACATGTTTAAAAAATATCTAAATTACTATTGATCTTGCAATATTCATAACCAATATCACAATGTCATATTTTGTCAATATCATGCAACCCTAGTGTGTGTATGGTTCCATTTCCAGTCTGTGTACCAGTGAGTGAAACCCCGTCATCAGGCTGAAGCATGGCCTCGCTCCCGACTGCTGAGCTCCTCACAGCAACCAACTTGTCTACCCAAGTAAATCACTCCAGCCCTCACGTGCATCCACACACACACACACACACACACACACACACACACACACACACACACACACACACACACACGCACACACACACACACACACACACACACACACACACACACACACACACATACACACACGCATTCATCTCTATTATACCCGTTCTGGGAGCACACATATCTCCATTAAACTCTTGACACTCATAGGCCAGTAACTACAGAGGACACCGGACAAAAAGATGATTGTTATTTTTTTTCAATTTATTTATTAATTCAGGACAATGCACATTGATTAACATGTACAACAGTACATGTAAAATTGCCAGATTGTACCTAATTTCCATCTGAAGTCTAGTGTTCCTTTTCCCTACATCAACTTCCAGGATATCTCATCTTATGAATACCAGGTAGGTCTTGGTAACAGGTTGCAAGCAGTCTTCTTTTACAAAATGTTTATGTTCTGCCTCAGTTGCTAGTTTATTAGGTACACCCACCTAGATAAAAACTAATGCAGTCTAATGAAGTATCCTTGCAATAAATCATAGCTTTGTGAGAGTTATACTATTGAGTTTTTGTTGAAACTGTGTTAAAAGTTGATTTAAATGCATGTGTCATTCTAGTGTACTTTGTGGTGCTGCTGAATTGTATTATGTTATACTAAGATTTTCTTTAAGTAGACTAAATATTGGAAACATCTCTCAGTATAATGTGAAAACATTCAACAGAGCCACAAACTACAGCCCCTAAAAGTACTTTATATGTGAATTAACCCCTTTCCAAAATAGTTTTAAACCTTTTAAACATTTTAAAGCATTGTAGAGCAAAGGGGAACTGCAGGGTTCAATGATAATTCTCTGCACCATGAGCTCTCCCTTTTAAATTACTTGTTGTCATTTGATTTATTGTTAAAACAAAAAATATTGATTATAGTAGATTTAACGAAAGAGCACCATCAACCACTGCCTCTGAGAATGACCATAAAGTTAACTCAACCTAAACTAGTTTCAACAAAACTAATCATTGTAACCTTTGTAAAGGTAAGATTTATTGCAGGCATGATTGTTTTAGACTGCACTTTTCCCTCTTGGTAATACATTACCTTATCTGAGGATTTCCAACCTGCTCAGAAAACTTTGTAAATAAACTAATGCAAAAACACCTTACCAACTATGTTCCTAACTCTTTCCAAAGTAATAGCCTTTTGTTGTAATATATGTGTCTGCAAAATCTGTGCTCGTCTCTGAAAATGAGTGTGCAAAGTGGAAATTATCTCATATGGCAATTTGTCCTTGAGCATGGACACACTCTCAAGTGTTCTTCCTGTGAACTTATAAAATGTCAGGCAACAAGCTGATTTCTAACACAAGCTTGGTAACATACTTGAACCAACCAGCTGTCTCTTACCTAATAAAACCCTTTGAAGTACTGCCAAGGTGATGCAGGCTCTCAAAGACACAATGCTGCACCCATCTGATTTGACAATAAAGTAAGAAACTCTGAATTTACTCCCAAGTCTGTAAAGTACATGTTTCTTTATTTAATATAAAACCAAAGGGATGTTAAAAGCCTCAACAAATCTAATAGGGTTTTAGAACACACCCTTGAGCTCTTTATTCTACCACCTGACTGAAACATCAGCTGGAGAGTCCATTTGCCAAGCTTCTCTGATGTAAACCCAAAGTGAGGACCTCTGCTGCATCACTTACTGACCCATCAGTAACAACCATGTCCAAGTAGGAAAATATGTGAAACCATGTGCCTGACCACTACTTCACAGGAAACTCAGACAGTCAAACTTTCATCAGACAATATGCAAATAAAACAGTATTGTTGCTCATTTGACTCCTTGCTAGAACACCAATCCATCTGATTGTCTTATGTGTGAATGCATTTATCATTATACGCACCATTGCAGGTTTTCCCATTATGTGTAGTACAGACCCAGTCATGGCACTCGCAGCGTGGACCGTAGAACTTCCCTGGATCTGTGGCCTCGCAGATGCAGATGCCGCAGTCACACTTGCCTCTCCCACTGCAGATCTTGCCATCAGGTGTCCGGCAGCGGCGCAGGGATGACTCAGTGGACAGCTTACACACCCCACCCACCTGGCTAGGAAAAAGAAAGGTCAGTTGTTAAACAACTTTGGAAACGTCTGCGGTCAAGGGTCAAGTGGGCTGCCACCTGTGTCTGTTCGTTTGTTTTGTTAAAGACATTTTTTGGCATTTCTGCTTTATTGGACAGAGATAGTGACGATAGTGGGAGAGACATGCAACATGTCATTCCCACATGTTGCAAAAGGCCAGGGGTGGAATCTAACCCTGACTGCTGTGGTGAAGACTCAGACTTGACACATGGTACGTACGCGTTAGCGTGAGCTGCCAGGGCCTAGTGTGCCTGTTTTAAAGACAGAGGACGAAATCTGAGCAAAAATATCTTTGCTCAGACGTGGCAGCAATCCTCCCTGCCTCGGGTGTAATAATGACCTCTTGATGGGAACTTCTGACAAATGGTGTTTAGCTGTGAGGTAGTCGACATCCATGACCTTCCACTTCAGGGATTTCTCCCGTGCCGCTGGACGTTTTGCCAGATGTCCCTGTTTTCGGTCAGATGTCCATCACCTTCCGCTTTCTTTGTGTTGTAATTTGAAACTCTGGTTGATTTATGAGGACTATGGTTAACTGCTCCTCAGATCACTGCAGGGTAAACACGTACACACGTTCCACTGAAACAAGTTTCCTCTACTACTCTAGGCTACTTTGAAGCACTGTGGCTCTGTCTGGTCCTCAATGTCGCCCATGACGATTGTGACTGGTTTAAAGAACTGCCAATAAACCAGAGCCCGTTTTTCTCCAATCCCGGAATGCTGTGTGGACTCGCCAGACCTTCCTCCACAGCGCTGTGGAGGAAGGTCAGCGAAAAGCAAAGCGAGCCTAGCTGTGGGGTGAAGCCAGTTTAATTGCTGTACTTTTCTGTCACCTATCATTCACATACATATCACAAAATTGAACTTCAACGCCCCTTTCATGTGTTGGTATTTCACATTGTGGAGGGAAAAAAAGTCTAAGATGAAGAATAGTGGGAAGAATGTGGGAATGTTCTCAGAGCACTGCCATTCTGTTTGGGTCTACCCCAAAAAAAAAAAAAAATGTTTTGGAAACAAAACAGAATTGGAAAGGTTAAGCTAATAAATAAAATAGGATAGAAACAGCTAACCTTATGTTGCTCACACCAGCCGCTGTTGCCGAGCTTCATTTCTACTCCATGAGATCTCATGGAACTCTGTGTAAGATTTGTTACATTTGGATGCTGTCTGACATTCTTTTTCTAATCCGAGGAGTAGACACATTTTAAACAATCAACAGATCAAATGTTCCTGACACTCCTAGTAAAATTAAATAAAGAATGTGTGTGTTCCATGTGTCATGGTGAGGTTACACATCTTCCATTTCACCCACTGATGGCTTTTTGAAGCTTGACCAGGCTTCTCTGACAGCAGCCCACAGAAGTCTGATGTATCTGCCAATCAGACTGATCTCTTGTCTTTTCCTACAACAACAGGACATTGCGATGACTTGCAGTGGTCAAGTACAACCCAGGCTGTGTCTGAAACTACTCTCTAGTTCACTCACTCATCACTCCCCACTACACTGAATAGTTTACTCAGTAGTGAGCAGTACATTGCAGCATTTTTCTTTGTCAAGCTAAAAATGTGGCAATGCTGACAGTGTCAGACAACAAGTAATGTCCACAGCACTACATCGTTAACCAGATCTGGGTATGTAAACCTTTTTTTATCTGGTACTTATGTTTCAGCAAGAAATCTGTATTTCACCAACTGGTCTCAGAGTCCTTTCTACAGCGAGTGAGGCAATGATGCCCAGGTCTTTAATGCCACACTGAAGAGGGCTGGAATAGAATTGGAATTCTACAAAAATGTTGAGGTTTAAATATACTACATGTACTCTAATTTAGGTGGAGACATCATCATCAGTGGATGAGTGTGGAATGAAATAAAATGTGAAAATATGAGTCACATTATTGGACTTAACCATGCACTGTACATGTATTACGTTTAAGTAAACCCAAATCCTCCATTACTGTGCAAATGCCTCATTACAAAGGATGGTTCAAGTGGTCAAAGGAGGACACACAGAGGCGGCTGTCTCCAACCAGATATAACACTATTTTAATTAAATGTGACACATGTGTACAAACCAATTATTGTACATAGTTTAAATAGGTTGAAGAAGCCAATGTAAATCAGCAAATTAAACATGAGAATGATCTAGTATTTTAGCCCAGCTAAATGTTCAGATGTGGCAACAATCCCGTTTCGCCAGCAGGATGGAATAAACTGATGTAGTTGCATGTACAATGTGTGTGTATGCACAGTGAGCTACCTACAATTTAGCACTGTATGTGTCACATACAAGCAAGGACCAAAGAAAGTTTAGTAATGCAGCCTCACCACTTCTGTTAAAAACTGCTGATGCTGCCTCCCAGATTCTAGTGAAAATATTTGAACACAACACAGCGCATTAAAGCTAATGGCCATCTGACTTACATGCTACGAGACGCTATGAAAGTTGTGTTCCTAATCAAAAAACATAACGAGAAGAGATAGCGAACAGATTCAGGGTTCAGTGATGTGAAAACACCACTGTAGATGTTTAATAGGTTAACTAACATTGTATTGTTCCTGGGGGGCTTGTTTTGTCCCTTAAACTATGGGACCCATGAAGGGACAAAGTGTGAAGAAGAATCAGTGTTATCTATTGTAACCCTAGTTAAACGAGTACAGGTCCCCCAACGTTAACCCTGCCTCTCTAAGAAGAAGTTGATTGGATTGAGCATTGCATGTACATAGAAAATACCATAGCACACATCAGCGGCTTTGCCTGTGTTCTTAGAATTGAGGTTACAAAACCTAACCTTCATTATTGAGTGTTTCACTTGTACTTTTTTTTACACTGTCAAGTTTGACTCTGGTGACATACCTGGCAAACAAACCAGGTAGGAATTGTTTGGATATGCACAAATAAAACGTAGGAAATGTAGGTTTGTCACTACTGCCTGTAAAAAATGCTATTCAATTCTAATTACTCTTTAACATACACAATGTATTCACTACACAGGCACAATGCACCTGCTTGGAGAAAACACCCCCTCTTCTGCCATGTAAAGTTGGAATCTTATAACATTTACAGATCTCCTGACTCTGGCTCTACTGTAAAAGGTCAAGGTAAAGTGTTCATAGTTTGCCAATTCCAGTGATTGATTTTATTTTATACTTTCCATTTTCACACTTGATTCCAATTTAAATGTAATATGTTTAGAGCATTAGGGGTTTAGGTGAAACATTCCTGATTTTATTAGAAAGCACAAAAAGGCATGACATAGTATAGCATACAATTTTACTAATTGCAGTTAAGTTAGGTTTTTGCATGAATGTGTTAACATTACACATGATATTAACACAACTCATGTATTCCTTATTTTAATTTTGTTGGTCGCTTTGGCCTCGCTTCAGCCAAAATTTCACTGAAGCTTCTTGCACCAAACCCACAACCACAAAAGTTGTCACAACATTGTCATGTCATCTGAAGTGTCCAAAATGAAAAGAAATGAATGTATTTAAGTAAAAATACCCTTCATAACTTGGCATGCAGAATGGCAAGTAAAGCAGCATTTAGAAACTGCAAGTGCAAACTGCATGTATAGGCACTCCCAACTTTCCCACATTGTACTCTCCAAATCTTGTCTTTGTCAGCACAACTCTGCACCTCCCTTTTCTTTCTTGCTCTCTAGACTATCCCAAAATAAACAAGAAAAAACAAAGCTGTGTGGAAACTCACCTCACCGATTGTAACAAAGTGTCCTCCACGTTAGAGAGCAGAATCAGAAACAACGGCACCAACATGGACTGTACCAAAATGTCAGTGTGCATGTTTAAATCCCACAGAAACCTGAAGTAAAGTAGCTTGAAGGAATTTCCCAATCTCTCTCTCCTTAAACAGACAGGACAGGAAGAGAGAGTGAGAGGGAAAAGAAAAGGAGAAAAGGAGAGAAAGAGCAGCAGGCTGGCCTGAACTGGCTGGATCCCTTCAGAGGCCAACAGTTCCCTCCATACAAGTGCCTTTGATTAGTCTTGACTCTCAGACACAGGCTTGGGCAGAAGCTAGAGTGGGGAAAACTGCCAATGTAAAAAGTTAAGTCACCAGTTGGAGATGTAATTAGAAGCAGACTGTTTTTTAAATGCTTTGTTTCAATTTTTCCCCCTTCCTTTTCCAGATGATCTCTGTATAGTGCAGAAGTTCTGTTTTTCTCTTGATGTAATAGCCTTTTTCTCTGTAGACATCTGACATGTCACAATAGGAAAAGCACAGGTGTGCATGATAACATAATGGTGGCTTAATCTGCTCCATTTTAAGTGTTGTGCATGCTGGCTGTCACACGAAGCTTAGTCATGGCTTACCTAATGGGACACTTGAATGGAAAAGAGTCCTTGTTATTGTGAACAGTAACGTGTGTTTTTCAATGACAAGTCAAAATTGAATATCAAGTTTGCTCAAAACAACAGTGAAAAATAAAAGCATGCTTTTGACTCTGCTCTGACAGAACTAATAAAAATTTCAAGCACAGTTGGATGAAAAAAATTGAATTTATTCAGTGATTGTGAAGATGCCATTCAATGGGAGTCAAGGCACTACCATCCAATGTCCAACGAGAAGGTCACTTCACATGCCATTTTTTGTTTTTATTGAATAAAAGAATGAAGAAGACCACAATAATTGGTTGAATGGGATTTTTTAAGCAACCAATCATGTTAAGATAATGCTTTCTATAAGACAGTAGTTGACACATTTTGTACTTGGGCAGCATGTAAACTGCGTGATACGAGCCCAGGCCAAGGTAAGAAAAAGCAAACAAACAGACGTCAGCCACACACAGCGGGCTGGAGTGAAAATTTATACTCACACCTTTCGTCCCACAGCAGCGTTACATGATCTAAGTTAACCTGACAGCTCAGTACTCAGCTCAATAATACATGAGGACTTTAATCAAAGATTTGCATAAAAAGGTTCACGCTTTGTTCACAATCTGTACAGAATATAACACCTTCTGTCCTTTTTTGAACCCAACTTCAGCCTAGAAAGAACTGAAGAGGGATCAATCTCCCTGGAAGCACAGCCAAACAATATATCAACAGAATAAAAATTACTACAGGCTCACAGACAATGCAAATGACAAAACACAAACGGGAAACACATGTATATATGTATGTACATCTTTAAAAGAGTGTGTGTGTATAAAGCGTAACTTGTGATATCTAGGCCTATTTAGTTTTCTTTTGTGAAACATACCTTTTCAATAATAGTCTATCTAATTTAGTTTTGGCAAAAATATTGCTTTTTTAAATTGAGAGAGAGAAAGAGAGAGAGATAGAGTTAGAGAGAGAGATAGAGAAAGTTAGAGAGAGAGAGAGAGAGAGGAGAAAGAAAAATACGTATTCATATTCATAGGCTAGACTACTCGTTATTCATGATATTTACTTTTTTACGTGATAATGATTGTGTTAGTCTGCCACAATTAATCTTTACAGTAGTAAAACAAGTGAGAACGAGGCAAATAAAAGTATTTAGGTTACTGTTGTTGTGATGCAGCAACTTGAGGACGTTCGGCTGTTACTATAGAGACGGCTGCGCGCCTCCGCTGGATGCGCTGGTGCAGTTGATGTGATTGGAACCTGCGCGCGCTCCCGCACTCTCCCACACTATCCCAACACACAGCCGGAAAACAGCTAATGTCATGGACGGGACGAGACACTTCACATAAGGGAAATCCTCCTCTCGTAAGTGATTCAGTGTTTGTTTTTTCTCTGCTGCTACACTTGTTGTGTATCTAACTGGACATCCAGCTGTTGTGCTTTAAGGATGCTACTGACGCTTCGTGCTGATGCGCGCTAGCTTGTTGGTACTCCAGGAAGTGGAGACATTTTCATCCTCCTGAGTAGGCCTTGACTAAAATGTTGTCGTGTATTTGCTACACTATCACGTGGCCATATTGTAACATATCACATTAGCTTCGTTAGGAACCTAGCTACGTTAGCCTACACCTTTGTATAACGTTGACCTACGCACTTTGTATTGTGTTTGCCCAATTTAGCACCTTAGCTCTCGTCCGTTTCCATAGTAACCTTAGCCTGGTTGGTGTCATTCATTAAGTTCTCGATCTCAGTATGGAAATGAATTTCTTGATTGACAGCCAGTTGTGTGACAGCCCTTTTCCGGCCATATGCCACAGCAGCTTGTCTTGTGTCGAAAAGAAGGTTGAGCAGTTTCCCACAAGGGTTTTAGGGTTTCTCAGTCGCCCATTAAAGCCAAGTGGGTTAGCAAAGATAGGGCCTTGTATCTTAACTGCTCCAGGTGTAGCTTGTTTTTAACAAGATTGATTTGAAGTTTTCTTCAAGATTGTGCCACACAATAACTCGAGAAGTTACACTATTATTTAGAAAATCTTTATGACGTTTACTGACGGTACTGACAAGTTAAACATGCTGCAAACAATGGCATCGCATCTTGTAATGCGAAATGCTGCTAGACAAGATTAGCCTACAAGAGAAGAACTGATAAGGCTACTAAACATTTCTTTTGCAGTATGCCAGACATTGCATCAATTTTGGCAAGGATCTGATGAGTTTTAGTTCTTATTAATAGATGGGCTGAGTGACCTGATAGCCTACGTTAGTATCAAGGTATATATATATATATATATATATATATATATATATATATATATATATATATATATAAAAAGCTGCTCTAGGTAATACGTAGAGATTAAACATGGGTCAAATAATGTAAAAGTTGTCGCTTGGCAGTGCCCTTCAGCTCTATGGAGCATTGTAGCATCTTTCAGCTCCTTGTTTTTGTTTTAATTTCCCTCAACCTTAGTGTTTGCCTACTTTCACTGCTTTCTTCAGCATCATTTTCAGATCCAGCATGAAGGTGCTCTCAGCGTTAAAGCTCTGATAAACTCACTGTATGCTGCCTGCCCATCTCCAAATGGCAAACCAAGTGTGCTATGAAATCTTATTATTATTTCCCTTTTACACATTAAACAGGCACAATGGAACTTTAGTGCTCCATTATGTTCACCAGCTACTTGCTCACTGTCTTTTGGTTGGTGCTGCACAGGTAGCGCACACTGGGTGTACAGAATCAGAGCGTTTTGTCATTTTCTGAAAAGATGTACTTGCTGCTGCTGTAAACAAAGTCAATGAGAGCAGGTAGAGCAAAACTGCTGAAGTTGGCTGATAACTCTCTATGTGTTCGTCACCACGAGTGGCACCTTTTACAGTACACTTAATAATTGAAACCATTGTTCATGTAAAATATTAATTAATTCAATTCAACATGGGGATAAAAAGGGGGGGGGGGGTGAATGTTATTGTGGCCGCTGTATGCCCGCCTCCTCAGTCAGGAGCTGTATGAGTCCACCATTACCTTGAGATTGTATTGATCTTTTCCATAAATTTGAATTAAGCGTACCAACATAACACCTTTTTGTATAAATGTCTAATTGCCACTCGAGGCTGTGGTAGACAAAAAAACATCTGTACAAATGTGCTGCCAGCATCAACCAAACGTTTTCTTGTCTGCTGTAATTAAGATGATACTGCCAAAGTGTACTCTTCAAGAATAAAACTTCAGCGAAAAAAAAGTTTGCAGACTCCAACAAATACTAGTTACAATTAATCTGCCCAGTGATCGCATCCTACCCATGAGACACATGCCCTCTCTCCAAATGGGAAACTAATTGCAGTCTTTGCCACCTATACTCCCACATAATAGCACTTAGACCCTGCAATTTAGTTTTCACTCTTCTTCACGTCTCCATTTGCATATGTTAAGTGTAGCAATTACACTGGGAAATTGCTTCTAACTACATGAGGTTTATATGGACACTTTCTTTTCTTGGTAAGAGCATGAAAGGAAACAAGGGTGACACAGTTACATTGTTCTTCCCATGTGTTTTTGTTCTCATTGGATCTTTTTTTACTTTTTAAAAGGTGTGCAAAGTTTTTTGTCACTTTAAAAAAAAAATAGTTATTTTTGGAATTTCAGAAATTTAATTTTTTTTAATTTATTCAATTCATTTGTTGCACGTTTACATGTAACAGTTTAAATGGGACAGTAGATCATGCCATTTGCTCATTTATCAAATATACTATTAAAACAACATCACTACCAGACTACCAGGCATTGTCTTGTTCAATTCATAGTAACTGTAAATGTAATAATTCAGTTATAATTTATTTCACGTTGATATAGTAGCACACTTCATTGATGGGAACATAGAAACACAAACTACTCATGTGCTTATGATGCAGTGACACATTTCGTCTGGGCATTTGGGAATCAAAGTCTTTTCCTTTTTAGATTTTTTATGTTTATGTCGATGACACCTACAAAATTACAAATTTTTGATGTGTAAAAGCTTCACAATCCCACATTGTTGAATTGAATTTCATTGCTGTTTTTTGAAGGACTGTTACACCCAAGTTACAAATCATGCAATTTCTCACATTCCAATCGAGCCATGCAAATAGTTTTAGATGGATCTTCTGAGGCATCTGTTTTTGAGATTTCAGCCTCTATCCTAGTATAATTAAGGTAAATGAATTTGAGATTGTGTCTCTGTTATTTTTGGGTGAGAAATGGTTACTTTAAAAACTTAGTGTGTTCTGTGGATTCTCCAGTGTCAAAGGGGTAGAGCTATTGGTTCTAGAAAAAGATGTTTTCAAGTGTGCTGAGAGCCCCACAGACATTGTATTCGGGCAGCGCCAGAGATATCAGATACAGATATTTCAAAATATGGACAAATATAACCAACAACTATCATCATGGCTACATACCACTAGAGGTTATGTTTTTATGTAAGTTGGGTGGAACAAATTGATTGCATAGATATGTGCTAAGTAACGCTGCACCTAGCAGCATTGTGAATGTTCTCTCACCCCTCTTTACTGCTCTTATGACTGCTACCAATCACTGACTGCTGCCACAGGACCCCCAGGCCTTTAGGACATTCTCCTTTTTGCATCTCTAGTCTCTCTCTCTCTGGTTGGTCTCTCCACCCCTCTGCGACCTGGGGATGAATGCACCAATGAGGAGCCTCACAGTGAGTCCCCTGGTCCTCCTCCACCTCCACCCCATCTTCTTCCAACACCTCAGTTACTCACTCACTCAGTCACAGAGTGTCGCATATATGCCTTGATGTCAGACGTGGTGGGCATTCCTGTCTCTATAAACGTACTGTAGTTGTGGGTAGTGTACTGTACACCATAAGAGTCACGGTGTTAACTAACTGTTGTGTGTCATTTACAGGGTATGCCTGATCGCATGTTATGTGCAGTGCTGGAGCAATTTCAGCTTTACTTTTCCCTTTGGTATGTGCGCTTTGTCTCCATTCAGAGTGTCATTTCTTCTTGTGTTCTTATGTTGAAACAGCCTGTATACTTTTTTTTTTTTTTTCTGCATACACATATACACAAGCATACTGAACCATGAAAAGGCACAGGTAACACTAACTCAGACCTCACACTGTACAGTAGGTTGCACAGCTTAATACGCCTTGGTGTTCAATACAAAGAAGATCATGTATGATCTTTTCGAATGGTAAGTTACTGTAGCTGTGAATACACTCGTCATGTGTTCCATGTGTGCTACTTTGTGTATCACGGTGGCCATTTAACAAATTTAATTTTAAAATCCACACCTCTGTTCTGGCAATTCAAGTCAGGGTAGTTCATTTTTGTAATACACCACAGTATACTAAAGCTTAAAACTACATGTAATGACATTCAGAAGCCAGTACTGATACAGAGCTTATTTAATAGATGAACACTATATTCATATACAACGATTTACAGTAAGCGTTGTCTAGCAAGTAGTGCACTTGTATTTTTAAAGTCAGAACTGTTAATGTGGCCATACTGTATACGGCAAGCCAAGTGCCTCTGAGCTGCATTAAGTGTTGTACACGGTACACAGATTATCATTCACATTGGACACATTGGAGTTACTAAAAGTGGTACTGCCACTACCCAGACTTGGATGCAGCCAGTGTTTTCTCCTGTTCCTCATTTAGCTTTGTTCACTGTTTGGTTTGCCTCCCTCTCTCTGTCAGATCCACTCTCTGTATAGCACGGCAAGTCCCAGCATGCTAAAGAGGAAACAGAGTTCACGGGTCGAGGCCCAGCCTATGACCGACTTTGGTCCGGATGAGACCCTCGCAGACAGCGCTGACATTTTCTGGATCAACAAACCAGTGAGTGTACTCGCATCTGTGTCATGCTCAGCAGCTCAACACAATATCATGTTCCATTCATGCCAGATATTTTACTTATTTGTAAGCCACACTTAATTGATGCAATTTCTTTGTAATGTTGTTTTTACAAATATGGCAAGGTTATTTAAATAGCTGGACAGCAAAGAATACAACTAAATATTATAGAACCATTTATTGCTGAACCATGTTTCTTCTTTTGTCTTTCTGCAGTGGGTGCACTCTCTGCTGCGGGCTTGTGCCATCATCAGTGTCATCTCTGTGTGTATGAACACCCCCAAGACATTTGAGCATTACCCTCCGTTGCAGTATGTGACCTTCACGCTGGACACACTGCTCATGTTCCTCTACACCGCAGAGATGATTGCCAAGATGCACATCAGAGGAATCATCAAGGTAGCAACTGACAGTTGAGCAGAGTTACATGGCCATAGGTAGCACATTACCAAAATCAAACTATAAGATTACATTTTTTTAAACCCCATTTTTTTCAATATTAAATAAACAAATAAATACATAAAGCAATTAATATGGCTATGAGGCACATCCTAAAATAAATAAATGAGGAAATGAAATAAATCTAAATATACAAAATTAGTTAATGTATGTTGAATAAATAAATAGGTGTTGCGTAAATTTAGTTTCAGGGGACTTTTATTTCATAATGTCACATTTATTTATTTCCCTCTATTTATTTTCACTTGTCATATTCAAATGAAGGGGCGTGGCTATCTCACAGCCTCAGACCACACAGTCTATGCCTTAGGCCACAGAAACAAGTTAGGCACTGGCCCGGGTGCTCCTTCTCCCTGCGTCCCTGCGTTCTCCTGTGCTGGGTCTTGCTGCAACCTTTTTTTTTAAGTAGCAGCTAGCAAGCAGCTAGCCACTAGGCCGTTGTGACCCGGGTCCCTGGTACTGTCTCTGGTTTAACTGTGGAGATGCCGTGAGCCGCTCTTGTCCTGGCGAATCAGTTAGCCTGGGAACGAGGCAAAAAACAGTTTTTTCATAGTTATGAAATTGTTTTTAAGTCCGATAATTTAACCCAATTCAAATCCAAAGTACACAGATAATGTCCTAAAGAAGCATCCATGAACAGAGAGCTGGTAGATGAAAGGCATAATTACTGCCATAAAAAAAGTGTGGACAGCTTAATTGGCAAATAAAGGATAACAAGCAGGGAGGCACTGGAGGACACAGATTTAGAATCACGTGTGCAGGAAAACAGTACACAACTGGAACAGTTTTTGTTTTTTTCTCTTGTTGTTCCTTCCAGTTCTTAAAGGTAGAGCAAACCCATCTTTGTCCGTAAAATGGGAAGGTTTATTTACTGTGTATGTCAAGTAAAATTCCACTTGTTTAAATGAGGCACCAGTCCCAGATTAGAATTTTATAAATTTGTGGATTTATTAAACAGTTCTATAACCTTGATTGACAATTGGAAGTCATATTTTGTAGCTTGTTGATGAAAGTGCCTGCGTAAAGCAAACGATGCACACAGCCTGGTAAAGTACAGTAATTGTATGCTTTTGTTCTTGTCAGTGTGTAATCAAACATGGTCTCTGTAGAGTGTTAGAACACACCCTCCTATTTGCAGCCTTTCTTCCTGTGGTAGGCTGAACGTTTAAGAGCTTCTTGCAGACTCTCTTTCTCTGTGTAAGTGGTTATTAAGTATACCCATTTTTGCTGGCCCTATGGCATTTCAGTTTCTTCACACTTTAGGGGACTATTCATTTTATGTCTTATCATGTTGATAACAGAGCTGTTTGAATATTGTTGTTAGACTGTAATTTCAGATTGTTATTTTCCGTGGATATTGCTATGTCATTACTTTTTCACACAACAGCTTTCTATCAGTAAAAGCTTCCATTTTTTTTAGAAGGTGATGGTTTGAACATGATGTTGGCAATTTTCAGAACCCTGATGACATTATTAAAGCATTAAAACATCACAGGATGTCTTGTGATTATTAGAATACATCAGCTTTTTTGAAAAATATGGCCTTGGAGGATGACGATGTGCATTTATTCTTGTTTATATGTTTTGCTCCTGTTTTTGTGCTTTTGGCCTTTTGCTGATGCCTCCTCTTTCTTTGTTTTGTCTCTTCACAGGGGGATAACTCCTATGGGAAGGATCGCTGGTGTATGTTTGATGGATTCATGGTGTTTTTCATCTGGGTGTCCCTAGTGCTACAGGTATAATGCAACATTTAAAAAGAAAGGTTTCTCTGCAATTATTTATATATATATAAACACACACACACACACATACATCATATAAGTATGTGTGTACAGCTTGGCATAAAGCAGTCAATTGTAGTAGCTGCTTTTTACTTTGTAACAATCCATTTCTCTTTGTTTTAGGTGTTTGAAATAGCAGAGCTTGTGGATCAGATGTCTCCATGGGGAATGTTGAGAATCCCCCGAGCGCTCATTATGATCCGGGCCTTCCGGATATACTTCCGCTTTGAGCTCCCTCGCTCTCGCATCACCAACATACTGAAGTAGAAAACTGTCATGAGCATTTCTCTACACCATGGTCTCCAAACTTAATGAATAGCCATACACGTAACAATGTGCCAATTTTTACTCTTCTGCTTTGCAGGCGATCTGGGGAACAGATCTGGAGCGTGTCTATCTTCCTGCTGTTTTTTCTCCTGCTTTATGGAATTCTGGGTGTTCAAATGTTTGGAACGTTCAACCACCACTGTGTTACTAATGATACACAGAGAGGGTAAGAACAACATTCATTCAATCTTTATTTATCCTTGAGAGACCATAAAGGGCAACACTCATTTACAATGGAATTGAGTCATATTACAAAAAGAAATATAGAAAGACAATAAACAATTCAATATTGGATTTTTTTTTTTATAAATAAATTAGGATAATAGGGATGCAAAAGAAAATACAATTCTTTAAAGCAGTTACAAGTAGAAGGTTGCAGGTTTAGAACCAGATTTCTAAATTGTCCAAGAGGCACAATAGAGTTGACTTTAAGTATAAAGACATGTAACTTTGGATGGCTAATTTGTTGTTTGCTGACACTCTTACTTGTTTCAACTAAGCAATTGTAGTACGTTTATCCTTCAGCTTTTTAGTGAGCACCTTTTAAATAGGCAGGCTTTGTTTTCGAAAGTATATGTTACGTGTGAGTTCTGGAAATTACTTTGCAGAGGTAGCTTGTATTACAGTCTGCCCATGTGAAATACTGCAGGGGTCTGCAGAAAGTAGATGCTACATTAAAAGATTTGAAACTTTAAAAAGACAATATCTGTTTGCATTTAATGCACTATACCCAGCTGTCATGTTGCAGTATAAATGCCCAGTATATAGCACTTTGAAACAACTGGTTTAACCAAAACCATATCATGAAGAATATTTGTCCTGGTGTGCTGGGATGTTATCAAAGGTTTGAGATAAAGTTACTCTTTGTTTCAAAGAGTAACTTGGTCCTCTTTGAAACATTTGTGTTTGTGTGAATGAATACTGTACATATTGACAAAAAAATGACTTGATGGTAAAATCTAATGTCATATTTGGTGCTTGATACAAAATTAAATTTTTTGTATAGCCCAGCTGTTAACAGGTTTACAACGTATCCCTCCCAAAAAACAATACCCTTCCCCTGCACAATGGCAAGGTAATACATATAGTGTGAAACCTCAGTTACAAAGTCAGATAGAGTTAAAAAAGTGTGTGCAATATAGTGAATAAAAACGTAAAACGGTTTGCTGTTTGCACCCCATTGTGACATCCTGCTTTAATGAATTACAGGAAACCAAACAATGATGGGTCAGCCTGATTAGTCATTCTGACAGATTTTGACAGCCTCTCATCTTTTGTGATCAATTCGGTGTGACCATCTAAGCAGTAACACATTATCTTGGCTTTGTTGTGTGGAGCAGCACCTCTGAACAACCTAATTTAATTAATTCAGGAGCTGTTTCGGTCAGGGTTACTGTTATACTTTTTTTTAATTATAGGAATTTAGAGGGTACACAGGCCGGGGCTCCCTTCTAAAATACGTTGTTTACTTTTAAACAATGGTGTTCAGCATATTCTTGCAACAGGAAACCCAACGACTTGTGGGCGAATGGGGATTTAAGGTCACATTCTTTTAAAACCACATAGCAATTTTGGGTGGAAAATTATCAAATTAAAAAAATCCAAGTACTTTAATTTAACTTAACCTACTTTTTAATTGTCTTTGAAAATGAATTAAAGTGAAATGACCAGTATTATAATGTTGAAAGGCTGAATAACCCTCTGGATACCAGCACTGGGGGAAATGCGGGATTGGGGATGTATGACAGTTTGTGCACATGTAAAAAATGAGTATGTATTTAAACACAATTGTGAAGAATTTGTTTTCACATATTCAGTTCAGGATGTTGATAGCATACAGAGAATAGGAATCCCTGTGGAGACAAAAGGTTGGGGAAGCAACCATCATGGTGAAATTCCCAGGCTGCAGGGAGAGCTAATACTAATTATAATAATAATAATTTCCTACATTGTCCAGTATGAAGGTCATTCATGCACAAGCGCTACCCATTTATCTTTCCTTACTGATTGTGTGCCTAAGCACCTTACACTGCATACATTGATCATTGGAAGGAAAGAGAGCACGCAACACAGTCATATTTATCGACCCGACATCCCTCTATACCATCATTCCTAAAGTGGCGTGGCGGCGCATCTAATTTGTTTGCTGCTGCGCTCTTTTACCCAAGTCCCTCACATATGCTTCAATGGGGCATTTTTTAAATATGTCACACAACGACTGATGTGTCTAATCTCTATCTGCCATATGCCTTTGGCACAAAGTCAAAGCTCCCTAGCTTTTAACACACAAGGGATGTGATGGGATTTGGGGAAATATTTTCAGATATGGATATTATATTAAAACCGTTTGGATTTTTGAACAAAATAGGGTGTCCTCTCCTGGATGTCAGGATTTCTGCAATTATTAACCTAATGGCTATTTAACTTCATGGTAAATAATTACATTCTTGGTTTTGTTACTTATGAATTAGATCTACTCAATGGGGCTTTCGTGTTTTGTAGAGTTCTTTAAAGCTATTTTGTGTTTGTGTGTTTGAGCATTATTCTAAATAGAAAAGTCTTCTTAAAAGAAAATATATAGGCATTTTTGAATGACACGACAAAATCATTTCTGGGATTCAACAAATGAACGCATTATTGATTAGATATTTTGAATCAATTAATGTAATAGTAACATTTTAGAGGGTGTAATGGGGTGTGCATGTCTCTTTTATGAAAAAAAGTGATCTAAAAACATATTTATTAAAGGTGCAATATGTAATACTGACAGCTAGTGGGCAAATAGTTATAGCAGTACAAATTCAAAATACTTGAGAGAGTCGTCTCCCCCGCTCCCTCGTCCACAGAGGAGATTGCCAGGCTGAGACCGCAGCATTCACAACAATGTTGCTAGACGCTAGCCTCACATAGTCAGACATTACGGTACAGC
Source organism: Etheostoma cragini (assembly GCF_013103735.1). Classification (NCBI taxonomy): domain Eukaryota; kingdom Metazoa; phylum Chordata; class Actinopteri; order Perciformes; family Percidae; genus Etheostoma; species Etheostoma cragini. Next base: position 9,481,611 of record NC_048417.1, read on the forward strand.
ACAGCGGAGTAGCTAACATTAGATGCTGGCTATATTGACAGTCATAAAAGCCCATGCTCACACAGAGCTCCGTACCAAACTAACAAACACTTTTTGGGCTTAGAATTACTGAAGGAATTGCTAAAATCACAACAACCTTGTTGTCCTCACCACCCGACGGACAGACACACTTCCTCGGTTTAGAATTATGGTAGGAACCGCTAAAAATAACACAATTTTGCTGTCCTCTCCACCTGACTGCACACTTAGAATTACAGCAACAATTGCTGCACCCACTGCAAACTCACAATCTCTTGATTTTTTTTCAAGTTCAACTCAAAACCAACTTGGGCACTCTAGTTATATAATTCATTGTGAGTACACAATTGTTGAAATGACATAAATTGCCCGTTCCTTGTAGCTGTGATAAATTAGCCTGAAGTTAACCCTTACCTGTTTGGAAATTAGCCAACTCTGCGTCTTTTTGTCATGTCACTGGTCACGCAACTGTTAGAAACATGCAGTTTTTTTTTTTAGGTTGGGTAGAATCTATCTCGATTTTGTTTGTTCGTTTGCTGCTTTCATGGCTTTCCTAATGTTACAGGTGTAGCCCGCTGGGTTTACGTTTTTACAGGTACATCTGGCAACCCGGCCTGGCTGTCAAACTGCGTAGTTGATAACAACACACTGGCCAAAACACAAACAGAAATTCTGTCACGGAACGGAAATTTTACAAGGATAAAATACTGGCATTAGCATTATTGTCAGAAAAGATAGTATTTCAACCTAGCATGTTTCCTTAATATCCGATGACGCATTGGGGTCGCATTGCAGTAAATATACTTTGTTTTTAATTGGATATAGAACTTGAGAAAAAGGGTATTGTTAGTGTAGTGCTTCATCTGCCAAACACACTGATTCAGTGTATTATGTTTAAACAATAGGTGTTCTTCGAGGTGGGCAAAAGCTGTTGACCGGACTCACATTTTCAGTTATGCAAAACATTACAAAAAAATTCTGGAAAAAACACCTGTGGCTAAAAGACAGGAAAAGAGGGACAGGGCACAGTGTGTGTTTGCACTCTGTATGTGTGTGCACACAGGCAATATGCATCTGTGTATGTGTGTATGTCATGCTTATATAACATTTGTAACTGGCTATAGATTTTTCACCTTAACCATAAACTCAAGTATCAGCGTCAAATCTTAAAAGATATCTCACAGCTCACCATTGATTTTGAAATCCACTTAAAGATACAAAAATTCTTGCTTCATTTTGTTGTTACAATCTCTTTTTGTATTCACACATTACAGTATATATTTTTTTCTATTTAAGATATTACTTCCATGTACCAGATGTTGCATACATTTGTAAATGCAACAATGCAACATTGCTGCAACAAGTGTTTTTTCTTTCTTTTGATCAGTAATGTGACATGGAACAGCTTGGCCATCCCAGACACCCATTGTTCCCCTGATGGTGAAGGCTACCAGTGTCCTCATGGCTTCAAATGCGAGGACCTGGAAGACCTGGGCCTCAGCCGACAGGAGCTCGGTTATAGTGGCTTCAATGAACTAGGTAAGAGCTATACACTTAGACATTTAATTTATGTCAGTTACATTTCTAACCCTGAATTCCAAAGGCCCAGATTCAGAACTGTTAAGATGATACACTTAAAACAGTAATACGTGGTTCTTAATAGTTAAATTGATAGATCCCGACTACTGTTATTGATGTGCCAGCTGTCTGTCAGTTACACTTGGCAGCTGCTGTCAGCTGCTGATTACTTTACCTTACTTACTTTAGATTAATTAGCTACATCTGACCAAATGTGTCGATGACAGTGACATAGGCATGCTTAAAAATATTTCATCAGATGAATCAGTCTTGACATTATAAAGAAGGAATGGAAAACCAGGAGGATACCGGGTGCGGTTTTTCACCCTCTAGGATGTCAGAATGTACTCATATTATATAGAAATTCAAGGTAATGTTTTTTGTGAAAGGCTTAGTCTGAGGGGAGCCATGATAATTGGTGTGAAGCTCACAGACATTGCCGCGTGGCGCAGAGGACCAATACTGACACTTGTTTCAATAACAATGTCTGCTTTTTTTATCTAATTGTACATCTCTCCGATTCATGTATCTGTCTTTGTTTAGGTACGAGTATCTTTACCGTGTATGAGGCTGCATCACAGGAGGGTTGGGTGTTCCTCATGTACAGAGCCATTGACAGCTTCCCCCGCTGGCGCTCCTACTTCTACTTTATAACTCTCATTTTCTTCTTGGCATGGCTTGTCAAGGTGAGACCCAATCTCTCTGTACCGCACATTTCATAATGCTTTTAAGCTCCCATGGCATGACAGAGGGGGATAGTTGAACACCAAATGGTTTTAGTTAATTGACATGACCAAACCTTTTACCCACAGACCTAACAATTTCCCCTTTGATAGTGGAATGTTCCCTGGCTAATAAGAGAATGAATATTGCAACACAGATAGTGAAAGGAATTCAAGAGACGAGAGATTCACATTTATTCTTAATTGTCACAACAATCTTTCTCTCCCAATTTCTCTGTTTCCCTCTCTCTGTGTTTCTCCTTCACAGAATGTGTTCATTGCAGTCATCATCGAGACATTTGCTGAGATAAGAGTGCAATTTCAGCAGATGTGGGGATCAAGGAGCAGTACCACATCTACTGCCACAACACAGGTATGACTGTCACAGTCACAGACACACAAGTTGACAAAGTAGCGGTTGAGTGGAAAAAATGTGTCCATTCATCAGAGTTCCTCAAAGCTCATCAAAGTTGCATGAATTCAGAAAATTCTAAGGAATGAACACAAACACATTTTGACAGGAATGCCTTTTTTAGGGTTATATGAGTGCATCTTCATAAATTAATGCCTTTACTTACTTACATCAAAATTGGCGTTATATATTTTTTTTCAAGAATATGTTTTGGGCATTTTAAGCCTTTATTTATACAGGACAGCTGAAGTCATGAAAGGGGAGAGAGATGGGGAATGACATGCAGCAAAGGGCCGCAGGGCTGAGTCAAACCCATGACCTCTGCTTAGAAGAGTAAACCTCTATAAACGGGCGCTTGCTCTACCAGGTGAGCCACCCAGGCACCCCGAAATTGGCATCTTAAGGGTGCTGCAACTGTCTGTTTTGGTGTTCGTTTTGGTGATCGCCACTAAATGAGTTTGAAACAATTGGATTGCCCTCCTTTGTTTGGAACTCCTTCACATTGGTTTTGTTCACAAGTAAAGTTAAGAGACAGTAAAAAACTGACAAATAAATTAGTGCGTCCTTAACAGTAGCAGACTGTTATGGTAAAGAGTGAGTTAAAGGGTAAGCCTTTGATTTACTAATAAGTCTATGTTTCAAAGGTCATGCATAAGCTCTGGGCAGTGACTAAATATATGTGATCAAAGATGCAAGTGGCCATCTGGGGTCACCCTTAGTGCCATGGTGAGGAGGTTGGACCTTTGAAAAGAGCTTGAAAAATAATCACTTCTCCTCTTTGTTAAAAGGAACAATTTAGCGAGTGACAACCCCAAAGTTTAAGTAAGCACCTTCAGCAAATATCATGCAAGACATTTGTCCTAAAGAGTTTACAATTTAATTTAAAATACAAATATGATACTCTTTAACTAAATTTGGTTTTGTTCAATTTGGATGTTTAAAGCAAATAACAAGATTGTTACCTCAAAAGGTGCTTTTTGATCATCATTTTCTTCATCTTCTATCTATCACTGCTTATACATTTTCATGAGATTAGGCCATAAACGGCTATACACTAGAGAGAGATTATAAGGTCTACTGACATAATATTCACTGTTATAAAGAAGTGATTTGGGTAAGGGAAACACAATAATAAAAGGGGTAGCAGTTTCTGGATCTTTATTTTAGAAATGCCCATACATTCCTCACCATCACTTGGTCCAGACAGAATCCATTCATGTCAGTGATTAGCATTTGCTTGACATTCAAGTTGGAACATTTAGCTGTCTTACAGATGTCCTTTCAGGTTCGATAGGGGTTGTTACTTTGGTCTTGATTAATGCTTATTTTTCTTTTGATGTGAGGAGCATTTGATTGCCTCTACCACGCTTACAGTAGACTACTCTGGATTGACAAAGAGGGTTGAGAGGTGGGTTTAAAGTAGAGAAAATCAAGAGAGGGACAGGGCTCAGTATTTTGTACATTTTTGTATTACATTTAAAAACTGGGTAAATAAGAAGGCAGACATTCTGAAATGTTATTTGTGAATTCACAGAGAATATGTAACACAATACATAAGTTGTCGTATGGCATCAGCCAATAAGAAAAAAATCTCTTAAATACAACAGTTTTAAAGAATATGGTGGGTAGATGCATGGATCTGCTTCTGTATTCTGCAGATATTTTGTTTATTTCAAAGAAAAGCATTCATTGGCCACTATTATACGCTTGGATTTGTTAAGAATCTAAAATACCTCTTAAACATTAGACATTTTTTAACCTGAATGGAGTTGGCCTGACAAGCAGTATACTGTTTTCAGTTATTTATTAGAAATGATACATCATGGAAAGTCATGAAACTAAATCCTTGTTACTTCAGTCATGATGGAAAACAGGCTGGTGCCACCGTCATGTACCCAGCTATGACCTTGAAAACAATTAGCCTTTTTTTCCATTATTAAAATTAATGGTAATCACATCGTCATGCCCCAATCTTTATCTTAGAGGGGGTAGAACTAATTAGCTGTGGTGTACCACTTAACTGTCAATCACAGATGAACAATGTTCTTCCATCCTCATGTTCCCTAGACAGGAAGGCTGGTAAAAAGTGGCTCTGGGAGAAACAACCCATGGCACACTCTCTATTCTTTGACTTTGCTATGCTGTCTTCAGATTATTGAGGCTTCTAATAGAGATTAGGCTGTAAACCCTAATAACATGACAACGGATAAATCATAGGATCATGCAGACTTCATCAAAGTCTACTTTGGCTTGTCTGAAGTTGTATGAAAACTCTGTTTGTTTGACATCAAGGTTGTAGCTGATATTCTCCTTGCCATGTTTTAATAAAGGCAAGATGATAAAAGCTATGGATTGGGCACCACAGCTTTGCTAGGATGTGATAAACTGTGAAGCAGCGCCACCAATGGGTCAAAGTTTCTTATTCTCCTGTGAATTATCTCAACATCTGTTGGATGGATTTGCACAAACATTTTACAGACATGTGTGGTTCCCAGATGATGAATCCTAATGGCTTTAATGATCCCCTTACTTTTCTTCTAGTGCCAGCATGAGGTTCTCATGTTGTTTTGAGTGAAATTTACCAATAACTGATGATGTCATGATACTTGGTACATGCATTTAGGCCCGCCTCAGGATAACTTGAACCAGCACCACCATCAGGTCAAATAAAAAAACTAAATACCGAAACTAATTGCCATTCTCATCAGCCTCAGCTATTCTTTGGGTTTTGTGTCAATTGCAAATGTAAGTACGCTAAATGTATGTGCAAAGATGAAAACACTGTCTGCAAGACATGTGCATGCTATCATTGTAATTTTGAGCAAGTATGCCAACATTATCATTCAGCTCATAGCATTGATGTGCCTAAGTACAGTCTCACCCAGCCATGCTCTGGCTGCAGGCTGTTTTTTCTTATAGTGTCTTAACTGTTATAATATTAGCATAAGGAAAGATTTGGCCTTCCACAAACAATTGCATCAAAGTCCTTTTGGGGTTACATCAAAGTGTGACAAATAACTGAAACTAGCAAAGTTAACTCTCAATGACATCACATTTGAGAACCAATTGTCACAATAGTGTTTATAACTAATTTGTTGTGTAGATGAATGATTGATATTCCATAAGTGAGCCAGCTGTAATGTGAGTTTGGAAGTATCTTCTGTGAGATTGTTTTTATTTCTGGTGTTAGTTCCTTAGGCCTATATACTGTATTTAGTAGCTATCATGCTGTTTTTGTGTGGGTACAAATCTGTGCCTCTGACGCCTTCAGCTTATTTTGTGGTCACAGATGTCTTATGAAGATGTAGCCAAAGGGTAGATGTGTGTGTTTGAGTTTAGTCCAGTACTTTGAATGGTGTGCAAGTTTGTTTTGTGTGTGTTCTGCCCCTCATGTGTTGTACTTGTGCCACAGATGTTTCATGAAGACTCTGCTGGGGGGTGGCAGCTTGTAGCTGTGGACGTTAACAAACCCCATGGCCGAGCGCCTGCCTGCCTCCAGGTAAACACACCACAGAATTAATATGCAGCTGATGCTGCTGGTGTAAAGTGTTTCTCTCTCTTTCTCTCTCACACACACACACAGTCTCACACACACACACAAACACACACACACACACACACACACACA